>NC_092859.1:65005414-65041489 GCF_032062135.1 Pyxicephalus adspersus
CGATGCACTACACCCAGCTCTAAATGCCAGTTACCAATGCCGTCCATGCTCTGTTTCAGGGCCCACCACCTCCTCCTCCTGCTGCTGCTGCTGCCGCCTGCCAAATACTCCATTCACAAAAAATGTATTACACACTTCTGGCTATCATTGTTGATGCACTACACCCAGCTCTAGATGCCAATTACAAATGCAGTCCATGCTCTGTCTCAAGGCCCACCGTCTCTTCCTTGCGCTGCAGCCTGCCCAGTGCTCCATGCACAATAAATGTATTACACAATTCTGGGTGTCATTGATAATGCACTACACCCAGCTCTAGATGCCATTTACAAATGCGGTCCACGCTCTGTCTCAGGGCCCACCGCCTCCTCTATGCTGTTGCCGCTGCCGCCTGTCCAGTACTCCATTCACCAAAATTGTATTACACACTTCGGGGTGGCATTCACGATGCACTACACCCAGCTCTAGATGCCACTTACCAATGCCGCCCACGCTCTGTCTCAGGGCCCACCGCCTCTTGCTCCTGCTGTTGCTGCTGCCGCCTCCCCAGTGCTCCATTCACAAACATTTTATTACTCACTTGTGGGTGTCCTTGATGATGCACTACACCCAGCTCTAGATGTCAGTTACCAAAGCAGTCCACACTCCTCCTCAGGGCCCACTGCTTCCTCCTTCTGCTGCTGTTGCTGTCGCCTGTCAGTTCTCCATTAACCTAAATTGTATTACACACTTCGGGGTGGCATTGACGATGCACTACACCCAGCTCTAGATGTCAGATACCAGTATGGTCAACGCTGTGTCTCAGGGCCCACCGCCTCCTCTTTCTGCTCCTGTTACTGCCGCCTGTCAGTACTCTATTCACTTAAATTGTATTACACACTTCGGGTGCCATTCACAATGCACTACACCTAGCTCTAGATGTCAGTTACTAATGCAGCCCACGCTCCTTCTCAGGGCCCAGCGCTTCCTCCTCCTGCTGCAGCAGCTGCCACCTGTCAGTACTCCATTCACCTAAATTGTATTACAAACTTTGGGGTGGCATTGACGTTGCACTACACCCAGCTCTAGATGTCAGCTACCAATGCAGTCCATGCTCCTTCTGAGGGCCCGAGCGCCTCCTCCTCCTGCTGCTGTTGCTGCTGCCGGTCAATACTACATTCACTAAAATTGTATTACACACTTCGGATGGCATTCACAATGCACCTCACCCAGCTCTAGATGTCAGTTACCAATGCGGTCCGCGCTCCTTCTCGGGGCCCACCGCCTCCTCCTCCTGCTGCTGCTGCTGCGGCCTGTCAGTACTACATTCACTTAAATTGTATTACACACTTCAGGGTGTCATTGATGATGCACTACACCCATCTCTAGTTTTCATTTACCAATGCGGTCCATGCTCCTTCTCAGGGCCCACCGCCTCCTCTTGCTGCTGCCGCCTGTCTGTACTCCATTCACCTAAATTGCATTACAAACTTCGGGGTGTCATTGATGATGCACTACACCCAGCTCTACATGCCAGTTACCGATGCGGTCCACGCTGCTTCTCAGGGCCCACCACCTCCTCCTCCTGCTGTTGCTGCTGCCGCCTGCCCAGTACTCCATTCACTAAAATTGTATTTCACACTTCTGAGTTGACAATACACTACACTACACGCAGCTCTAGAAGCCAGTTACATATGCAGTCCACGCTCTGTCTCAGGGCCCACCGCCTACTCCTCATGCTGTTGCTGCTCCTGCCTGTCCAGTACTCTATTCATAATACTTGTATTACACACTTCAGATGGCATTCACGATGCACTACACCCAGCTCTAGATTTCAGTTACCAATGCGGTCCACGCTCCTTCTCAGGGACCACCGCCTCCTGCTCTTGCTGCTGCTCCTGCCGCCTGTCAGTAATACATTCACCTAAATTGTATTACACACTTCGGGGTGGCATTGACTATGCACTACACCCAGCTCTGGATGTCACTTACCAATGCGGTCCACACTCCTTCTCAGGGCCCACCGCCTCCTCCTGCTGCTTTTGCTGCCGCCTGTCAGTTCCCCATTTACTTAAATTGTACTACACACTTCGGATGCCATTCACGATGCACTATATCCAGCTCTAGATGTCAGTTATCAATGCAGTCCATGCTCCTTCTCAGGGCCCCTTGTAAGTACCCTCCGTCTCCTCCTGCTGCTGTTGCTGCAGCCTGTCAGTACTCCATTCACTTAAATTGTACTACACACTTTGGGGTGGCATTGACAATGCACTACACCCAGCTCTAGACCTCAGTTACCAATGCGGTCCACTCTCTGTCTCAGGGCCCACTGCCTCCTCCTCTTGCTGCTGTTGCGGCCGCCTGTCAGTAGACTTTTTACTTAAATTGTACTACACACTTCGGGGTGGCATTGACGATGCACTAAACCCAGCTCTGGATGTCAGTTACCATTGAGGTCCACGCTTCTTTTCAGGGCCCACCGCCTCCCCCTGATGCTGTTTTTGCTGCTGCCTGTCAGTACTCTATTCAGTTAAATTGTATTACACACTTCAGTGTCTCAGGGCCCACCGCCTCTTCCTCCTGCTGCTTGCTGCCTCCTGTCAGTACTATATTAACTGAAATTGTATTACAAACTTCAGGTGGCATTCTGTCATGGTCCCTCCCGTGAATGAGGTTAGATGATCTGAGAGACTGGCTGCACGTGAGGTTATCTGACAGTCTCTTTGCTTGCACTTGTTTCAGTGTTGTTGGTAATGACCACACCTCTGGTCTCAGCTGCAACTTGTTACCATTACTATTCCTCTATTTAGCCTGGCCTTACAACTCAGGCCATGCGGTTGATATTCTCTTCTTGGAGGTGGAAGAGCTGGTGTGTGGTCCTCTTCTAAGTTCCTGCTCATCCAGTTTCTTTTGAAGATAAGTTTACTGCTCTTTGTATTTTCTTGTTACCCTGTGCTCGTTGTTACTAGACCTACTAGGAAGGAACCAGTAGTCTCATACCCTGTCACTACTCCTAGGGCATTTCAGGGCTCCTAGGGTCTAGGTTCTGGTATATGAATCCTCCCACCTTCAGGGTCTATTCAAACTGACAGGAGTCAGGGTTAGATTTAGGGTTGCAGTAGGTGGTGACCATTTCCCTCTCCCTTGCTTGGAGGTCTAGTCCTTTGTCATTATCTTCCTGTTTTGATTCTGGTGTTCCTCCCCTTCCCCCTTGCCCGGTGTTTGCAATTGATTCAGCTCCACTCACACAGAAATATTTGTGGGCGATTTTCATCAAGAATCCATCTTGTGTTTTGTGCTGGAGGGTCTGCCTGCTCCGTTGGTACTAGGTTTACCACGGTTAAGCAAACATAACCCTACCATCAATTGGCAAGCGAGACGGATCCTTGAGTGGAGTGATTATTGCATAAAAAACTGTCTTAACACATCGCTTTCTGTGGCAACCACTAAGGTTGTACCTTTGTATATTTCTGATTTTTCTGATGTATTCTCAGAAGGTGGAGACCAGGAGTTATGATTGCCCCATCAACCTTATTCCCGGAGCTAAGTTGCCCATGTCTCGGTTGTATAGTCTTTCCGAACCCGAAAGGGCGGCCATGAGAGAATATATCACCGAGAGTTTGGGTAAAGGTCATATCAGACCATCCAAATCTCCAGTAGATTCAGAGTTTTTTTTTGTTAAGAAGAAGGACAGAACTCTTAGGCCATTTTTGGACTTCCGTGAGCTTAATTGTCCGTGTATCCTTACCCCCTTCCATTGATCCTGGATTTGTTTAACCAGATTGTCGGTGCCAAGGTGTTCTCTAAATTGGAGGGGGGCATATAATCTGGTAAGGATCAAGGAGGGGGACAAATGGAAGACAGCCTTTAATACCCCTGAGGGTCATTTTGAGAATATGGTCATGCCTTTTGGATCAACCAATGCTCCTGCGGTTTTCGAACATTTGCATTTTTTCCAACGCAGGTTTGTTGTGGTGTATCTGGATGATATACTAATTTATTCTCCAGACATGAAGAGTAATCAGGACCACATGAATCAAGTGTTACAGATCCTAAGAGAGAATAAACTGTATGCTAAGTTGGAGAAGTGTGTCTTTGCAGTTCCAGAGGTGCAATTCCTGGGTTATCTACTCTCATCTTCAGGTTTTTGGATGGATTCTGAAAAGGTCTGTGCACTGTTGGACTGGGATCGACCCGAAAATCCATTTTTGGGGTTCACCAGCTACTACCGTAAATTTATTTTAAATTACTCGACTGTGGTTAAACCTTTAACAGACATGACTAGGAAAGGTGCAGATATCTCAGTCTGGTCTGAGGCGGCCTTACAAGCCTTTTCAGCTGTTAAGGAGTGTTTTGCTTCTGCCCCTAAATTGATGCAACAAAATGTGTCACAGCCATTTATTGTGGAAGTTGACACATCTGAGGTAGGGGTAGGAGCAGTCTTGTCGCAGGGTCCTTCATCTAGTAAATGGTGCCCTTGTGCCTTTTTTTCTAAGAAACTCTCTAATGCAAAAAGAAATTATGACGTAGGTAATAGAGAGTGGCTGGCCATTAAGTTGGCTTTTGAGGAATGGCGTCATTGGTTGGAAGGAGTGGTTCATCCTATTACAGTAATTACAGATCAAAAATCTGGCTTACTTGGAGTCTGCTAAACGTGTGAACCCAAGGCAAGCCAGATGGTCAATGTTTTTTACCAGGTTTAACATCATTGTCACCTATCGCCCTGGGGATAAGAACGTCAAGGCGGACGCTTTGTCGCATATTTTTCCTGGGGGGGTGATTCGGAAGATCCTGGTCAGATATTGTCTGAAGTGGTAGTAATATCCGCCCTTTATCCTGATCTTGAGGCAGAGGTGGTAAAGGTCCAAGGAGATGCACCGGATTCTTGTCCTCCGGGGAAGTTGTTTCTTCCTCCCGAATTACGGCAACGGGTATTCAAGGAACATCACCGTACATTCTTACAGGACACCCTGGGAGCAGATCCAGGGTCGATCTCATCTCTCGTAGATTCTGGTGGCCAGGGTTGCGTAAATGTGTTGAATGTTATGTGTCAGCTTGCAGTACTTGTGCATGTCCTAAGGTGACATATACTCGGCCTTCAGGATCTCTACTTCCTTTGTCCATTCCGTCCCGACCTTGGACTCACTTATCCATGGATTTATCCATGGACTTTATCACAGATTTGCCTAATTCATCAGGAAAGACTGTGATCCTGGTGGTTGTTGATCACTTCAGTAAGATGTCGCACTTTATAGCATTACCAGGGTTACCTAATGCTAAAACCCTCACACAAGTGTTTCATCGTGAAGCTATATGGTATTCCCTCTAATGTGGTGTCTGATAGGGGGACGCAGTTTGTTTCCAGATTCTGGAAGGCGTTCTTCACTCGCCTGGGGGTACAATTGTCCTTCTCTTCGGCTTTTCATCCTCAGTTGAATGGACAGACTGAATGCACTAATCAGAATCTGGAGACTTATTTGTGATGTTTTGTCTCAGAGAATCAGGAGGAGTGGTCTTCATTTTCGTCTTTGGGCGAGTTTGCCATAATAACCGTAGGCAGGAGTCCAACGATAAGTCGCCGTTTTTTCGGGCATATGGGTTCCATCCGCAGTTTGGCACATTTTCCGATACTGAGACTTCTGGTATTCCAGAAGGGGAAAGATTTTCCTCTTCTTTGTCATGTATTTGGCAGAAGATTCAAAATAATATAAAAAAGATGGGCAACAAGTATAAACGAATTGCTGACAAGAGACGTATGAGTGGTCCGGATCTAAGAGTGGGTGATTCGGTGTGGCTGTCCACAAGAAACATTAAGTTGAAAGTACCTTCTTGGAAGTTGGGTCCAAGGTTTATTGGTCCATATAAGATCTCCGCCAATATTAACCCGGTAGCCTTTCGTCTCGAACTTCCGCAGGCTTTAAAAATGCATAATGTTTTCTACAAATCTCTGCTGAAGAGATATGTTGAACCTGTTGAACCATCCTCCTTGCCTTCAGCTCCTGTCATGGTGGACGGTAATCTAGAATTTCAGATCGCCAGGACAGTGGACTCCCGAATCTTCCCTATATGCCTCCAGTATCTTGTTCACTTGAAGGGCTACGGTCCAAAGGGGAGAATGTGGATTCCAGCAACCGACGTTAATGCTAGGCGCCTAGTGAAAGCCTTTCACAGGGCTCATCTGGATAAAGTCGGCCCTGGGTGTCCGGAGGTCACCCGTAGAAGGAGGGGGTACTGTCACAGTCCCTCCCGTGACTGAGGTTAGAAGATCTGAGTGACTGGCTGCATGTGAGGATATCTATTCCTCTATTTAGCCTGGCCTTACAATTCAGGCCATGTGGTTGATATTCTCTGCTTGGAGGTGGAATAGCTGGTGTGTGGTCCTCTCCTGAGTTCCTGCTCATCCAGTTTCTATTAAAGATAAGTTTACTGCTCTTTGTGTTTTGCTGTTACCCTGTGCTCGTTGTTACTAGACCTCAGGGAGACGCTAGTTTGTCCATCTGGGAAGGAACCAGTAGTCTCATACCCTGTCACTACTCCTGAGACATTTCAGGGCTCCAAGGTATCTAGGTTCCGGTGTATGAACCCTCCCACCTTCAGGGTCTATTCATACTGACAAGAGTCAGGGCTAGATTTAGGGTTGCAGTAGATGGTGACCATTTCCCTCTCCCTTGCTTTAAGGTCTAGTCCTTTGTCATTATCTTCCTGTTTTGATTCTGGTGTTCCTCCCTTTCCCCCTTCCCCCGTGACACTTTCATGATGCACTACACCTAGCTCTAGATGTCAGTTACCAATGCTGTCCACGCTCCTAAGAGCACACCTCCTCTTCCTCCTGCTGCTTCTGTCAATACTCCATTCACGTAAATTGTATTACACACTTTGGGGTGGCATTGAGGATGCACTGATGCACTATAGCCAGTTCTAGATGTCAGTTACCACTGCGGTCCACGCTCCGTCTCAGGGCCCACCGCTTTCTCCTGCTGCTGTTGTTGCCGCAGCCTGTCAGTACTCCATTTACCTAAATTGAATTACACACTTCGGGTTGGCATTGATGATGTCAGTTATTAATGCGGTTCACGCTACCTCTCTGAGCCCACCCCCTCCTCCTGCTGCTGTTGCTGGCGCCTGTCAGTCTTTCATTCACTTAAATTGCATTACACATTTCGGGTGGCATTCACAATTCACTACACCCAGCTCTAGATGTCAGTTACCAAAGCAGTCCACTGTCCTTCTCAGTGCCCACGGCCTCCTCCTCCTGCTGCTGCTTCAGCCGGTCAGTACTCCATTCACATAAATTGTATTACACACTTCGGGGTGGCATTGACGATGTACTAAACCCAGCTCTAGATGTTAGTTATCAATGCGGTCCATGCTCCTGCTCAGGGCCCACCGCCTCCCGCTGCTGCCGCAGCCTGTCAGTACTCCAGTCACAAAAATTGTATTACACTCTTCTGGGTGGCATGGACGATGCACTACACACAGCTCTAGATGTCAGTTACCAGTGCGATCCACGCTCCTTCTCAGTGCCCACTGCCTCTTCCTCGTGCTTCTTCCACTTATCAATTCTCTATTCACTTAAATTGTATTACACACTTCGGGGTAGCATTGACAATGCATTACACCTAGCTCTGGATGTCAGTTACCAATGTGGTATACGCTCTGTCTCAGGTCCCACCGCCTCCTCCTCCTCCTGCTGTTGTTGCTGCCTACTGTCAGTACTACATTAATTTAAAATGTATTACATAATTCAAGTGGCATTCACGATGCACTACACCTAGCTCTAGATGTCAGTTACCAATGCTGTCCATGCTCTTTCCCAGGGCCACCACCTCCTCCTGCTGCTGTTGCTGCAGCCTGTCAGTACTCTATTCACTTAAATTGTAATACACACTTTTGGGGTGGCATTGACGATGCACTACACCCAGCTCTAGATTCCAGTTACCAATGCGGTCCATGCTCCTTCTTAGGGCCCACTGCCTCCTCCTCCTGCTGCTGCCGCCTGTCAGTACTCTATTCACTAAAATTGTATACTTCTGGGTGGCATTGAGAATGCACTACACCCAGCTCTCCATGACTCTTACCAATGCGGTCTCCCTGGCGATAGCTGACCAGAGGCCACACACTGCTACTGCTCTCGCTGACCCACGCTCCGTCTCGGGTCTTTTATCCTTTTGCCTAATGTCACCGCACTACTTGTCCACAAGTATTTGTGGCATTCCTAACACATGTCATCCAGGTCATGATACCAGCTAGCTATTATTATTTTTATTATTGTTATTATTATTATTAATAATAATAAATAGGATTTATATAGTGTTAACATATTATACAGCTAGGTTAATTAAATAGGGGTGCGTAGATTAACTTCCCTAGCGGTAACCCTGAGTGTGACTCGGGGTAGGAAAAAGTTGCTGAAAGCGAGGTAACCCTATGGGAAGGTAAGTAAATACAGCCTTACCTGTTCCGCCGGGTCCTGCGTCATCTATAAACGCGATCTCCGTCTTCTTCCTTGTTATTCTGGCGTCATCTGCACATGATGAGTCACCTGGGGAGTTCCCGGTGACGTAGGTGCGTGTGTATGTTGCTGGTGGGGCGGGGAGGGAAATTCAAAATCCATTTATATTGCATTCAATACAAAATTATTATTGAATGCAATACAATGGATTTAAATGTGTTAAAGCAGTATGTTGTTTTCAAGAACATTTATTTTACAGTATAAATAATGGTATGACTATAATATTTATTCTGTTTTTAAAATTTAAAAAAAGAAAAGACAATATATATATATATATATATATATATATATATATATATATATTTATTTATTTATATATTTATAATATTAATTTATTTAATTTTATATTTTGATCATATTTTCATATTTCAATCATGATTTTGTGTTTCAAACTTTATTATACTCATACTAATTTATTATACTGTACAATAAATTTTCATGAAAAACAATGTACTGCTTTTAGACATAAAAAAACGGAAAAAAATGAACCGCTAGGGAAGTAAAAATAGCAATGCATTCCCCTGCTGTTTTGACTGCTAGTGAGTTCACCCTTTCTCTATATCCTAATGTGTATGCTGCTTCCTGGACGCTGTCCATAACACAAAAATCCTATTTGTCTACTATCACTTTGCCTTCCATTTTCTGGAAAACCACAACTTTATGGGTGCCATTCCTAACAAATGTCATCCAGATTATGATGCCAGCTAGCAAATAATAATTATTAATAATAAACAGGATTTATATAGCGTTAAGATTTTATGCAGCATGGTAAATTCAATAGGGGTGCGTACATTAAATTGCAACGTGTTTTCCTGCTGTTATGACTGTTGCTAGTGGGTTGAGTTCACCCTTTCTCAATGTCCTAATGTTTATGCTGCATTCTGGACGCTGTCCATCACGCAAAAATCCTATTTGCCTACTGTCACTTTGCCTGCCTTTTTCCTAGAAAACCAAAAGGTCTTGGAACTTTTGTATTTTCATGTTTCCACTGTTCTTCTACACTTAGCTAGCAAATTTGGTGTTTCTAACATGTAAAGGGGCTTTGCTAAAAATGTTTAAAGTCGGCCTACTGATTCGCGAAATGGATTAGCCAAAATTTTGCGCACCGAAGTTCAAGGAAATTTTCGCGGAACTGTCAGAGGCCTTCTCGCTCATCCCTATTTACCAACCATACATAGTAATCAAACTATCCTTCTTTTAGCTTCCAAGCAAGAAATAAACACTGCATGTGCTTGATGTGCTGCAATGCCAGTGTCTTGCTCAATACTGTAGCTATGCTTTGGGTGCCATCCATATAACTGATGCCTTATAAGCACATACCACAATAATCTGCTTTAGGGTATCAGATAATTTGCTGAAGAAAATGTTCACCTTAGCTATATCCTTTCTATTACAGAAATTATATAATGCATATTAGGTAATATAGCTAAGATCCCCATATATCTTTTTTTCCTATAACTTTTTTTTTAATTATTCATATGCAAAGTATGACATACAAAGGCATAATATAAAGGATAGGTGAGGGTCAAAGTAAACAAAGAGTAACAGAGTACAGGTAATAAACAATTGGCCACAAAACAGAGGGCAAAGCAAACAAATGTCTAACAAGAATAAATACAGATCTTGTACTGGGGTGTCCTGTATTAAGGTGAGTACTTATCAGCCCAAGCAACTGAAGGAGTTTGCTGTGCACATTCAGGTACCCAAGGATAGCATAAACTAATATGAATTCATAAGCAATTCTATGACTGTGATAGGGCTGAGTTCCCGCATGCTGTGCCCCCCCTCCTCCTCCCCCACCCCACCCCCTTTACCCCAAACACACACTGAGACAATAACTTGGTTAAATGCCCCCTTTGGGCCGTTTATTAACAAATAACTTAAATAATAACTCTTTTAATAAATAACCATAAAAATACCCATAAATAACAATATATAAACACATAATCAACAAATAATAACAACTTACAAATAATCACAAATAACTGTAACCAATATAATAACAAAACATCCTTTCTTAAACACACCCCCTGGTTACTGCTCCTCTAAGGCCCTACTATTGTACCCCTTGCACCTAATGGGTCTGCACCGCCATGATATGTAATGCTTCCAGCTGCAAAAATTATTGTTGTTAATTTCTCGGTGGATCCAGTCCAAAAGAAAAATGAGCAGAGATGAGCTCACGAGAGACACAGTCTTGCTGACTGATAAAATGTAAGGCCCTAAAATTATTAGAGGTGCACATGCACCAAAAGACTAGATCCTTCAGGCCTGGGGGAAAAGCAAGATTCCCATGGGGGAGTGAGCTGGGGAGAGTCCAGGAATGTTGAGAGATTTTACACAAACTCTCCGGGTAGTGCCTATTGTAGAGTGAGCCTTGAGTTTTGGCATCCATATGTTGGAAAGCCAGAGAATGGCACACAGAGGCAACAGGAAAAAAGAATTGCTGGACCAAAACCCACTGCTTGAATGAAGAATGCCTGCACCAGTCAACAACCTGGGTCAAGTGAGCGACCACATAATATGTCGAGAAGGCAGGCTACAACTCACAGGTGGAGGACTGTTTTGCCAGATAATTGGAATATGCAGGAGTGCAGGAACTTAACGAAGGAGCTAGCTATCTGTATCAGCAGAGTTTGCAATAGATACAGCATACGTGGCAACACATCATGTTGATCACATAGGTACAGCGGAATCAGGCAAAAAGTTACAACACCCCGTATTTCCCTGTATAACTGCCTTGTGAGCTCCTCAGACAATGAGGGAGTTACATTAGTTTTAAAATAGTCGTTCAGCTCATTGGTAAAATCGTTAGAGGTTATTACGGCGCCATTGCCTGGACTTTGGTGCGGGGTGCGATAAGGTAAGTGTCAGGAACACTGGGCATAGTCTGAGAATGTGGTAGGGCCAATGTTGCAGGAATAGGCCCAGGGAGATCTTTGTGGAAAACCAGATATGGTCAATCCTAGTGTAGGAGTTGTGGGGCTTGGAAAAAAAAGTGAAATCCCTATCCATAAGGTGCAGTAATAGCCAAATAGCCAGGGAGAAGTTGAAATCCCCACCTAATATTAAATTTCCCTCCCCAAATTCCTCCAGACGCAGCAGTAAAAAAGTCAGGAACGAAAAGCTGGTAAGTTTGGGACATGTAAATAGTTCCCAGAGTAACTAAGTTACCAATAGTAGTTTAACAAATCGGAGCCTAACATTAGTAATATTAGGCTTAACAGACAGTATTAGTCACACACCTTCCTCATAATGAAACAAGCCAATCCTTTCGCACTCCAGGATCATCATGTGACACAGACAGTAGTTTGGCCAGATGTGTTCCATCAATCAAAACTTTGTTAAAGGCATAATTTATTGCGCATGCACCTCCTTCCTATTGTGTAGGCAAATTTACATATTCTGCATGACAGTTAAGCTTGGCCAAAATTGGGTCATGCAACAGAGCAATGATCCCAAGCACGCCGGCAAATTTACAACAAAATGGCTAAAAAGGAAAAATATCAAGGTGTTGTAATGGCCCAGCTAAAGTCCAGGCCTCAACCTGATAGTAATTCTGTGGCAGGATCGTAAGAGACTGAGTTTAAATGAATGCCAAAAAATCCCAATAAAGTAAAGCAATGCTGTAAGGAAAAGTGGGACAAAAGTAATTCCCAAAGATGTGGACACTGATAAAATCATATAGAAAATCCTTATTTCAAGTTAGTTCCACAAATGGTGATTTTACAGACTACTGAATCACGGGGCACACATCCCTTTTCATAAATGGCTTCTTCATTTGGCCTCATTTTTGTTAAATAAATAATAACAATGTAGAATCTGTTGTGTGTTTTATTTTACCTGAGGTTACTTTTATAAATTTTAGAATCTGATAGATGATTTTTATTATGTCCTGAAAGGTAAAATCTTAGATAAATCCTGTAAATTGAACTAGGGTGTACTTTCTTCTTCTCATGACTATAGATAGAAGATACTTGAATATAGACTATTTGACTATACACTACTTGACTATAGATAGAATATACTTGTTTAGAAGTCTTAATTTTGAATGCTCAGTTGCTTATTCCACCCTTAGACGGTGGGTCTGACAAGTGTTAGACCAACGACTGGGTTTGATGACCAGCAGCTTGCCACTAGCAAGTGAACCCAGAAAGAACATGATGTTCAGGGCATTGGCTACCTCTTTATAGAGGATGCTAAAATAATGAACTGAGGTCTTGAACAACAACCTTGCTTAATTTCATTATATAACCTTTTACAGTAGACCATTCAAGTGGTATTTATAGTAAACAATGTCACAGTGCATGGTCAAAGTATGATAATCACATGATATATGTGTGTTATAGAAGCAATAATTTATGATTCAAAGCTTCCTATAAATGGGTAAATGAGCTCCTCCTGTAAATAGATGATTACAATTTTCTTTCCTTAAGGCTGCTGAGACCCAAAATAGTTAAATGGGGCTCACAATACCATTTACCATAAACACTAAAGGGTTTATTTATAAAGCTGTGAGTATGACATTCACTAAACATTTGGTGCAGCTGAATCTTCAGGGTGCATAAATGTCAGGACTGATTCACTAGTGAATGTTTAGGAAAAATGACATTACCTTATTTATTATTATGACCATAACACAAATCTGTGCTTATCTGAGTAATTTTCCTATCTGTGTAATTCCAAAACACTAATACCAGGGACTAATTTACCTTTAGCTATAGTCAGCTTGCAAGTGGCAGAGAAAATGAGAAGACTATTATTTAACATATGTATTAAATACAGACAGCTTCTGTAAATCTCAGTCAGGACACATTTGCATGGAGTTTTTTATGTTTTTCCCATGTTTGTATGGGTTTCTTCTGGGTGTACTGGTTTCTTCCCATATCCCAAAAACAGGCAGTTGGGATAATTGGCTTCACCCAAAACTGGCCTTAGACTGTTAATGACATATGATTATGGAAGGGACGTTAGATTGTAAAACCTTTTAAGGGGCAGATAGTGACATAACTGTGGACTTTGTAAAGTACTGTGCATATGTTGGCGCTATATAAATACAAGATAATTATAAGGAAAAAATAATCCCATGACATATTTATCAGCCATTTCTTATCCACTTCTGTTATCTTTAGACTCATCAGTGCTTCCACAATACATAATAAATGGTTAAGAACGTTTGTTTGCAAAAGGTCTCTGAATTTATTTATTTATAACAAGCTCTGCATTGAAAAATGTGAATAAACATGGATGTTAATTAATAGATTCTTTGCCGAATTCTCCTTTGGAAGCGAATGACCTGGTAGTGCATTCAAGTATTTAATTTATTTGATTTGTAGAAACCAATGCTGAATAAAGAATTAAACATGTGTAATTAAGAAGCTTACAAAATGTTAAGCAAATGTAAAATTAAAATATGGGGTGCATAATTGTTGCTTTAATAAAGCTTAAACTTAAATGTTTAATTTTAAACATTTGAACAACTGGTGTGTAACTATTTAGTGAGCTAAACTTCTGGCAATAAAATGACTTGTCAGGTAGTACAAAGGATAGTTAAATAATAAACCTGTATGCAGTGATAGTACATTCAATTTTGAAGCACTGCAAAACATGTGTTATGTTGCATTGCCCTAATACAATAGGGCAACAGCAACAAGAATACACCTAAATAATCTATCATTTTTTTAGGAGTCAGTTTGTAATATTGGTATTATTTGTTATATATATATATTATATATGTATTTGTTTTATGCACCTTGACTCCGTGCACAATATACTGTTTTTATATTCAATTGTTGAGTGTTTACTCTTATGCTGAAGACCGCCTTAAAACTTACAGGAGGAATTTTTATTATTGAACTACCATTCATACCATATTGGATATTATCCTCAATAATAATTCAAAAAAACTTTTAAAAAATATGCAATTTTCTGAATGAAAAGGGGAGAGGGGTTTTATTCTAGACTTAGTTACTCAGATTCAGACTCAATACTGGATACCATGAGCCCACAGTCACAGGAGATGTGCAGAATGACAATGCGTGGCTTTACCCAAAGAACCACTGGTGCTAGACTGAGGAGGGGGTAAGTAGAACATGTTTTTTTTGTATCCTAAATTCCCACAGGAGGAAAAATCTGTAGTTGCACTTTAAAGGGGGTATTGTGTAAAGTGATTTTTTCTGAATTTTTTTTTCTCATGGCTAAAAAGGTTACCTTCATTTTTAGCTCCTTGCCTGCTCCTCACCACTAATATATACCCTGTTTTCACACCCTGTGCTTCATAACCTCAATGTTGGTCTGTTTCAGAACATACAGAGGCTTAATGACCTTCTCCTAACCCTCAAAGTCAACCTTGGAGCCTGGCAATTTGCTGCTAACATTGAGCACGTTTCATGAGAAAAAAAACTTAAGTTGTTCAACAATGGTATAGGTGGTAATAGAATTGTGACATCCAGATTCCAAAGTCATACACTGTGAGCAATAAATGGAGCATTCATGCTATATATTTCAAATACTTATATAATACGTACATATATAAGGGAAAATACCTGAAATTTAAAATATTTTTATTTTGTTGGATTTACAATGGAAGAATTTAAATCTAAAACTTTAGTGCCTGAAAAGCTGCCCAAGGGCCATATGTTGCCTTTTGGTATGTTTCAGTATGTTTTGTGCAGACCCCAGATGGGGATGAGAGATTTGCAAAAGATGCAGATGATTTGTAAAGGGCCTATAAAGGTAGTGATCTCTAGCAAACTCTTGTAACTTGTTTTCAGTCTCCTCCAGCAGGTCTACAAGTTCATACTTGTAACATGTCTGTAGTTTCTGACAATCTTCTGTAGAATTATATATACTGAATATTATGTGTGCCCCCACTATGAGTTGTTGACTGGATGCTTTAGGATTTTGCCCAACCATTTTGAGATTTCTTTTAAAAAATGTTCATAAAGGTAGTTTAACTCTTTTCAAAAAAAGCACAATTTGGCAACTTTGGCAAAGAAGACCATATTTAATTTCTGTTGGTGGTGTTCATTATTTCTAGGAATAGCTCCACGACTGTTTATTCATGCAATTTAATTAGCCAGTCATGTGACAAGCACATTAAACTATGTAGATGTAGGGCAGAAGGTGTTCAAAATTAATCACATCAAACTCCAGAATTAGGAAAAATGTAAATTAAGTAATTGAACAGGGAGATTCATGTAGTACAGTTTCTCTTCCAGCAAGCAGCCTAGTGGTAATACACCTTACTTAGTTCTTCCCAGAAAGTTTTAGCAGGTTGCTCTGCCCGGCTGCCATGCCTCCCCTGCCCATCTCTCATTGGCAGCTCTAATCCTCTGCATGGATCTCAGTGAGGCTGCTCTGTGCTCAGCTGTCATCCAGAAGGTTGCTGCTGCCGATGAGAGTTGGGCGGGGAACCTCAGCACACAGTTCAGCCTTCATGGGAGTGAGACACAGGCAGCCTCGCCCCCATCTGATAGCACGAGCTTGGATTTCTATTTTTAAAAAAAGAATAAAGTTGCCTCTAAAATATATCTGGTCGAGTGGGCATGTTTAATGAAGTCGCTGGTAGTGCTGTGAAAGCTGTGTGAAACAGCATGTCATTCTGCAGCCTCACAGCTCTCTGTGTACAAACCTCCATATCACCTAAACTGTATGTCATATTGATTTGAAATTTTCAGGGTGCCCCAGGGACTCTTAGAGATACAAAGAACCACAATTTCAGCCACCCCCCCCCCCCAGCTTTGTAGAATTTCAAAGTATGGGGGTCACAAATGTAAATAGGTATGGAAATTTACCTTTGGGGTTGCTGTTTCAAAGGAGAGTGCAACTAGGAGTCCTAAATTGTAAATGCAAATTAGGGACCCCGGTGCCACCAGCATAGCAAGGAGCATTGGGATGGGGCCCCTAAATAAATACCTACCTGTCACAAACTATCATTACTATCAAACTGCCCTGTGTGCTTCTCCTCTTTGAACCCCAATTTCTCTAAAGGGGGGGGGGGGTGTACAAAACTGAAAGTATAGGTGCAAGTGTGGAACACATTCTCCCCCTACAATTTCATTACTACAGCATCATTAGCAACATAAAAAACTCAGCCCATCAAAATAGGCTTCCCTGCCCTGTTACACTGTCCACTTCCAACATTTTGAACCTGAATTTCCCTGAAATGGGGAGGTATAAGAAACCAAAAATGTAGGTACAAGTGGAGAACATCTGTGGTTGACATCCCCTAAAACTTTTGGCATCATTAGAACATAAAATCTGCCCACTAAAATTTAATGGTATTTAGGTACTGGAAGAGTACACTCATGTGTAACAAGGAAGTGCATTTTAATGGAAAGTTTTTTTTATGTTGTAATGATGCCATGGTGATGAAAGCCACAAGTGTCTCCCACTTCCACCTATATTTTTTTTTCTCTGCACCTTTTCATTCTAGAGAATTTGAGGTTCGAGGTAGAGATGCAGACAGATATGTGTAAAAGAGCAGGCAGCACATTTGGATAGGTAGAGATTTTTTATGTTCTCATAATGCCATAGTAATGACATTTTAGAATGGTTTAGCCACAAGTGTTCCCCACTTGCACCTACAATTTCCATTTCCTATGCCTCCACATTTTAGAGTAGTTGTGGTTCAAAGAAAAAAAGCAGACAGAGTAGCATAGCATGACACTTATAGTTCTGTGAAAAGTAGGAATAAACTTGCATTTTCATTTTAGACTCTTTTTTGAAATAGCAACCCCAATGTTCAATTTTCACAATTTTTAAACTTGTTACCCCCTAGCTGTGAGGGTCCCCTGTGTACCTTAAAAATTTCAAGTCAATATGACTAATTTTAGGAGATATGAAGGTTTGAACACAGCGAGTTGTTAGGTTGCAGAATATGACAAGCAGCTTTAACACTCACACAGCTATCACACTGCATTGACAATGACATCATTACACACTGTGGATAAAGTTCACAACCAGTTTTTTTTTTTTTTTTTTTTTTTTTTTATAGAATATGGACAGTGATGAGAAGGGGCTGTCTTGTCCCCATCTGATGTCACAGGCATGATGCTATTAAAGCATCACCACATTTTTAACATTATATAAAAGAGTGAGTTTCTCTTTTATATAATGGAAAAATGTGTGCTTTTTGGTTTTTACACTTTTTTTGGGAGGACCTCTCCTCTTCAGTCTTTACTTCCATTTCAGTAAAGACTTAAGGGGTAATCCACAAAAACTTGGGGATATTTGTGCACATGCATCTTCAGAGGCTTTATTATAATGTAAGCATCAGAGCCCGAGGTGGAAGCTGAGCCAGCGTGGGCCTGCTGGGTTCGTTTTGTTAAAGGATCAAGTGAAAAAAAAACGTTTTTGCAAAAGTTCACTTTAAATATAGCCTCAGGGGCACATCTGAAGTTAGGCTGAACTAAGCCTAGCTTGTTACACCACATTCATTATACTTTTACACTACTACAAAGGAATACACTCCTAAAACTTAGAAAGTTTGGGTCACAATACATGGCATTGGACAGTTGTGGCAAAATACATAGAATGGAAAAATTGGATATAATAACGAGGCAGGCATTATAAAGTTGGAACAAAGTATAGGGGGAAGGTAGAACACTGAAACAATAAGAGGTTACTGGACACCTATGGCATAAATAACTGGGAGCACTAAAATTGCCGTGTTTTACCACACCCCCTTTTTGACCACCCAGCTACAGCTTCCCACCACCCAGCTGAAAAAAATTTCTGGGTAGAACACTGTCCTACTCCAACCTCATGGGGCTAGCAATGACAGGAACGGTGCCTGTTACATGCAGATATACAACTATGAGGCTGTAGATAGAGTCAAATACCAGAATCTAGATCTGCTATTTTTCAGAAGGAAAGCAAAAAAGAAAAATATTTAGGATAGTGTTTAGGAGTAATAAACATGTCTAGATTATCTGTGTACCATAGCAAATCTCCATCTATTAAGTTCAGGTCAACTTAAAATGAATATGAATCTATTAAAAAAAATTGGATTCCCATGTTTCATGAAAAAATGTCAGTAAGTTTAAATATATTTTCAAAAATTTTACTTTTAGCTTGAATACCAAGTGCAATTATGGTATGCTTTTTAGCAAAGCAGCAGCTATTGACTGTGAATGTAGTTGCTTGACAATTTGAAGATTATATCATTTAAAGCATCCTAAGGGTGTTTATATGTGGTATAATTTTTACGATTTATATTACTGCTTTTACTTCAGCCTTGAACATAAGAAAAGAAAAACACTATGGCAATTGCCACTCAATCACCTTGAAATGTTTAACTGTTCATATTGTGCTATATAGTAATTGCTGTACTATGGCCAACTGACCAGGCTGTTTGTTCTTTTTCAGCACTGATTTGAGTGACTCAGGTTGTGTTTTTACAATCAGCATTGTCCATTGTTGTATGCTTTTGCTCAATAACCAATCTGGAGATAATTCGCTGTAACAAATGTTCACGGGCACTCTTTACTTGTTTTAGTTTGACTGAGCATGTGCAACCCTGTTGCATTAAAAAAAGGAGTATACAAACTGTCCTAATATATAATTATTTATTTTATTAGGAGGGTAGTAATAGAACATGACCATGGGTAGCTCGGACCCTCTATTCCAGCTTTGAACAACACCAACTCCCCACAAACCCCCACCCTGCTTACCAACCTTTCCCCACCATTATTGACACCGACACCAGTATGCACCAAAATTGGCTGGCAATGTCATGGACCAACTACAGTGCACCGTTATATCTGAATACAGTGGGAGCTGCTCAACTGATAAACTCTGAGTAGATGAGTGGCTGCAAGCAGTGGCTTATGTGAAGCTTTTAAAGTGCATTCTCTGATGTTTTTCATAACCACTTTATACATTTTTGTGTGTCTACATTTCTCAACAAAAAGATGAGCTACAAATAGGGGAGACTTTAATTCATTTGTTTCAATGGCCATGACCAGTGATTTTGTGCTACCTTATACTGCACCAGCAATTTATAGTATGTTTTTAAACCATCAGCTTATCAGCCAAAAAACTGTTTGGTCAAGTGCTTAGTGCAGATCATGCTCATTGGCTGTATTTCATTAGGGGTGGAAGTCCCCTTTGTGTAAATCCCTGCAGTGAATTGTGGCAAACGTGGTGCTCATACACTAAACTATTCTGTTATGCACAATCCAGCTTCCCCAAATTCTGCAACCCTGGCACTGATGAGGAATTGGGAAGAGGCAAAGTAGCATTACTTTATTTTTTTAAGTACCGTAATGTTAAATTACCTTGTTGCCCATTAAAGTTAATGCCTTTAGGTTGGATACTTACTTGCAAGAAATAGCTAGTATACAGATTGAAGTTGGTTGGGCCCAACTCGGGGCCACGTATGGAGGGATTGAGAGCTTAGCATAAATTAAGGTAAGTGTTGTATTTTTATTATTTCCGACAGTTCTGCTTAAGAAATTTAAGTGTGTAAGAAATGATGATTACTATTGAGAATAATGTCTAATACAATATAAATAAGAATTCAGTAATAAGAATTCCACCTGTAAGGCAGTTATCAGCAAAGGAGTAAACATTCAACAATTGTTTATAAAAACATTATATTGTGGACAGAGTAAAGGTGCAGAAAAAGAGTAGCATACTACAAATAAACATTCACCTTATTTTACATTACAGAATAAATAAAAAAAGTATTTTCTAAACCACATCCTTGTTTATTCCTCTTCAGAGTCTGCAATGTATTTATAGAAATAACCCTGGTCAATATTCCACAACAAGCAGCATAATACAGCTAAAGTTCTCCTAGGAATATTAAATATACTTAATTGACTATGTACATTCTTTTTTTAACCTGATCTTGGAAGGATATTATTTATCCAAAATATTACTAAAATAAAGAGAAAAGAAGGGACAAATGGGAGAAAAAATACACCTGCCAGTGCTTATTTAAAATGGATTAAATCATCTTATATTGATGACTAAAATTCATACATAAATGTTCATGCCGCTGTTTTTTTTTTTTTTTCATTTTTTATTATTTCTTGTCTTAATTATAAAGTGTGAAAAAGTCAGTGGGAAATATTGCATATTCATACCATTTAAACTATTTGAGTAGGTTATTGAGTGCTATAGTATACGTATGCATCTGTTTTGCTTCTTATCAAATATGCAGTTTCTATTAAATATCGTTAGGGACAAATATTTGTCAAATTTATTAGGAAGTCAAGTTTTAGCATGTCTAGGTGCAACATTTACAGATGGCTTAATAAAAACTGAAAAAAAATTAAAATTATAAAAAATTATGCAACTGATGTAGACTTTATCGTAGACTGTTTGACAGTTTACAGCCAAAGGATATTCATTCAAACATGTTGACAAAATCACTAGAAGAAGAAGAAGGGCCTGCTAAAAGAGAGATAATAAATGATAACAAAGCATAAAGATATAGATAGAAGCAATGTCAGTTCTGCAATAAATAATAAAATAACCTGCCTAATCGCACTTTTTTTTTAAAAAAATACACTTACCAATCCCCATCTTGTCAAGGGCGCCGCCATCTTCACCTTCCCACTTTCCAGGTTCAAATCTTCAATCATCTTGATTGGCCCAGCTGGGAGGATGTGACTCCCATGCTTTCACGCAGGTGTTCATTCAGTCCCAGCTACCCTGGAGAGATGTGGGGATACTTGGCATATGCCAGCATTGTGTGTGTGTTATTTCTAAAAAAAAAATGCAATCAGTGTGTTCTATTGCAGAAGGAACATGGCCCAAGATTTTTGTAAGAAAAGGCTGAGCCAGAATTACAAGCAGCACCATCTGTAAAGCATTAAAATGTGTAAAAGGATCATTAAAAAAACAATATAGAATTTAGATTCTTCAACTGGTCATAAATAGGAATTACTTTTCAGGACTGTTATGAACTGTAATGGAACAGAAATTTATATCACATAGGATACCCTTATAAAAATTACTGCAATTGATGCATGAAAAGAGCATTGAAAACATTAGGGGAAATACTGTTAGTAGTAAGGTTTCACAATTACTGTCCAAGCACTATGGCCCTGATTTATCAATGAAATGCGCGCCAATATACAAGACGTTTTTCTGCGGGCCAGAGCCAAGTGCTAGTACACACACCTTCATTTGCCAGCGGGATTCCTGCCTTGATAAATGAGCAATAGGGGTCGCAAATCTGCCAATTAAGGTGATTAGTTTTCAGCTGCGCAATTAAGGAGGATCTGTTAAGCTGTCAATAGTGAGATCATAGCAATTAATTAGCGCACACCTGCTCCCTGTTCTGTGTGCATCTACAGTTCATTACAGGTCAAATAGAATCTTTAATGCTTCATCTTCTTTTGGGTAAGTGCTACTTTTTTAGGTTTAAACCACATTGATTGCCAAGTTCACAAGCAGGGTCAAGCACTCTTACATACCAGATAGTATGTTTATTTATGTGTTTACATGATTCTAATCAAATTAGTAATTTTGTATAGAAAAATGCCAGGGACAAACATATTTTATTGCTTTTTGCCAACAAACTAATTTTTTTTTTTTTTTTGCTCCTCAAACCAATGACCAGAATGTCAAAAGGCGTTTATGCCAGTCCCACCAAGTCATCCATGACCTGTACATGTTTCTGGAAGGTAAAATTGCAGCAAAAACAAAGAGAAGCTAGGCTGTGATGAGGCTTCTGGACTCTCTATATATTTTAGGAAGGGAGTCCTTTGAAACCACATCGCCCCTAATTTGTGCACTGAGCCAGTCTACAGTTTCTTGGGTGTTTATGAAGGTTTCAATGCCATTGTGGACCTTAGCCCACTAAATATTCAATTCCTCACATCAGCTTGAGAATGGAGGAACATAAAGGTGGATTTCCCCTTTAACCAAAAGCAATATCATCCACAAATGTACGGTAGTCTGTGATGTGACATTCCAGAGGCTTGGCAGCACAGCAGAGGGATGGTATTGCCCTGTAAAGAAATAGATTACATTTCTAGGATGTGTTAAGCAGCATGGTTAATCATGCTTTAGTGGTAACTACATGGTGCTGGATTGTAGTTTTCATGCTTTTCTGGCTGCATAAGCAATGCTTGCCCAAATCTAAACTAAATTTCACTCTGCCCTAGTTTGGCAATGTGTTTTTGTAAAGTGTCACATAAAGGTCCAGCTCTTACACAAATATGTCTGCTATTTGATTTCCCAAACGATTAAAGTGTGCTTGCTATGACTTAAACTCGTAGATTGGTTTTGTAACCCAAACATGATGTGCTGAAATATGTAATGCATGCATTGTAAACATATGCACAGGTTATGTAGGACGCAGCATGCCATGATGACTCGGGCAGCTTTCAATGGTAAGTACAGGAGCTCACCACAGTGCCACGCCAGGCACAAAAACCGTGCTTTTAGCAGCCCGATGGTGTGCTCCACAACCTCCCGACTTTTATGCAGAGCCTTGTTGTAATTATGCTCTGCTTCAGACCGGGGGTGACGCACAGGTGTCATAAGCCATGGAAGTTGCCTGTATCCTTTGTCAGCTGTAAAAAGACAAACATAATAAGTGTTAGTTCTTGGTATAGTAAGTGTTCTGTGAATGCAGTGTAACACTAGAGTTTTTTTACAAAGGTTGCTAAGGGTTGTGCTCTTCGGTCACTTTATTGCTTTTTGGTTGTTAGGAGACATTGTTACTACTGACTACCACACTGAAGTACTGTGAGCTGTGAATACTAGGGCTTCTGGGAATATCTGAAAGTTAGTTCTTCCCCCATGCTCCCAATATTGTACGATATTTATAAACTATTTGCTAAATTAGATGTTAGCACAAGATATGACATATATACAATATAGGTAATAGCGTGGCATTCTGACAATGCAAAGGGACATAGTAACAAAACAGGTATCTTTATGATTTTACTACTTTTAGTTGTATTACAGTAACAACATTATACATTACCTATTAACCAGCCCTAAGGCATATCTCCAGAGCCAAATTTCTGGTAGAGGGCTGTCTAATGCAGGATATAGGCATCATGGCATGATCCTGGGAAACCTGTGCATGCACTCATGATTCTCCTGTTGGCATCACAGACTATTTGTACATTCAGTGAATGATATTGCTTCTGGTTGCGAAAGGCGATTTCCTGCAGTTTAGGGGCCTAAATAGCCACATGGTTGCCATCGATGGCCCCGAAAACATTCGAAAATCCCGCTCACTAGGAAGTTTGAAAGGAACCCCTTCCTAAAATATACAGAGTGTCCAAGAGCCTGGTCATTCCTGGCACTGCCTGGCTTCTGGTTTTAGGAGCAATTGTATCTTCCAGCAAGCTGTTCAGGTCATGGATGACCTGGTGAGACAGAAAGAAACGCCTTTTGACATCCTGGTTATGTAAATTCTCAAGGTGGCTATGCCTGTGGTTGTTGTTGTTGCTGCTTCTTTTCTGCAGTAAAAAGCAGCATTAAGTTTAATGCCACAACAGCAGTGGTGAAGAACAAGTCTACTTCTAAATCCTGCTCCATGACAACAACAAGCAAAATTCTCGCCACGGCACACATTTAAGTGCGCATAAACATGCGTACGTACTGTATCCCTATAAATTTGCACAGAGCTTCTTAGCCATTCTGCATGCAAACCATAACTTTACAAAGACATAAAAGAACACACAAACCAGAAGGCTGCTATAAGAAAAATGAAATATAAGAATACACCATTTACTTTATTCCTCCAAAAAATGTTCTTGGTGTGTTGTCCCATAACTCTTTTATTTTTTTCCTTCTAGTAACATAGAGCCAAGGAGAATGGCCACCACCGCTGCCACCACCGCCTCCACCACCGCCTCCACCACCACCATCGCTGCTGCTGATGCCGGCCCCGCCACCACCCCAGGGTCTTCAATCCATGGACCAACAGGTAGCTCCCTCAGGCCAGCTAGGTTGCTCTGTGAAGCAGGCCAAGTAACATCTAGGCCCCTGGCCCCTCAACCTGGCACCTCAGCCAGTTTATCTAGACCAGGGATTCTGCTTCCAAGGCAACCAGCTTCACTTCTGAGCAAAATGCAGCCCTCACGGAGTCCAAAGTACAACATTTTCCACGACTCCGTGGGGGCTTGCACTTCCAGACCTCCCATGCTGTAAGGCAGGGACTCTGGGAGGAAATTGCCAGGAGTGTAAATGCAGTGGGCAGAACGCAACGGACCATTACCCAGTGTCAAAAACATTTTTGCATTTTTGTGGGATTGCAACTGTTTAGTCATTAGCATTGAGAACATAATAGGATTGTGTTTTTACTTATTCATGTTTGGGTTGAAATATGAGATCATTTTTTTAAAATGACCTCTTTAGTGTTTTTTTTTTTCTTCTTTTGACTTGCATCAACAATGTGTGTATTGCAATTTTTTTTACAATAGTACGCCCTGAGACGGAGACGCAGCAGTCCCTTCCTGCCCTCTGTGCTCGGGGTGATGTGGATGATGAGGATGTCACTTTGCATCGAGATGACAGTGGGCTTCCTCTTGGTAAGATGAACCTTCATGGTATATCTTGTTTGACATTGTGCACTTGTCTCTAATCATGTTTATAACCACACTCGTTTAATATGAGTGTTTAATTTCACACATTTTTGGCTCTGGGAGTGTTACGTTTTGTTATTAGATTTGTGGTGAACCGATCAATCCAAATGAACTTGGGTTAGAGTCAAGCTCACTCTATTTCATTTGTTTTTGTGCTTTATTTAATGGATCACCATCTACAGGAGGAGGTCGTTGATCCACTGCATGGAAGCCTGGAGGAGAATACAGGTAATTTGGTTTGTGTGTGTGTTCAGCCTTCCAAAAGCTAACCTTCGATCTTTCTATATTATATCTATATCTATATATATAAGATTTGTTAAGTTTTCTTGGGAGATGATTCTGGTGCAACCTTCCTTTGGGAATGTGTGAGCTTAATATGTCAAAAATAATTTGCCTGTGCAAAATATTGGGGACTTTTGATATGTGATACTTTTGATATACCACATTCGTTAATTTTGATGTGATACATCACGGGCTGCATCCACTGTGGAGGTAGGTAGGCAAGAACTGGTCCATTAGTGTTTATTTTGGGATTTGTTGGGGGAATGAATCTTTCCCAATGTGTTCCATTGGTGTTTTTTTGTTTAGGGTCCCTCAGGTGGACGTTTACCACAAGAAGAAGAGGAGACACCTGAGGTTTCCGTAAGCAACCCATGTTTATTTTGTTTAGGATTCAGAATAAATGTGTCTAACATTTTGTCTAACATTTGTTGATGTTCCAATGTCAGGATGCTGTCTGCATAATGTTATGGTGACCCACAAAGTTATGTGATATTGTAGTAATTTTTTATTTTCCCTTTATAGCAACCAGTGGATGCAGGTGGATTGGGTCAACCCAGTGTGGGCAGCCAGCTTCTAAACCTCACTCAGAGGCTGGTTGGCCATTTTGATAGAGTAGTGGAGTCAAGGATGTCTGCCCCAAGTTCAAATAATTTGGAACAGGTCCTTACGCTCCTACATGAAAACCTCAATCAAAATCGCCAGGATCGAGAATTTACCCAACAACATCTGGCGGCCATGCATCGTCTGATAGAATCGGTTCAAGAACAATCGGCCACTTTGGGTGCCTACATGTTCAGAGATGACTATCTCTGTAACATATTAAATGAATCCCTGGGCCAACAATCTTAGCTAAATCAGGCGATTATTCACAGGCTGGGTTGGCAAATCCCAATAGGTCCTGCTGGCCCCCAATCCCCTGCAGAGCAGCCAAGCGCCATCCTTCTCCCCAGCTCCATCCTTTTCCCCGGCTCCACCCAGTTCCCCGGCTGTTGCCTGGCCCCTTCCACCTCCTGGCCGCCCATCCTGTGCGCCTGCCCGCCTAATTAGTGCCCCTGCCTGCCTAATTAGTGCCCCTGCCCGCCCAAATAATGCCCCTGCCAGCCCAACCCGTGCCCCTGCCCGGCCACCCTGTGCTCTTGGGTGCCCAATTAGTGCCCCTGCAAGCCGACCCTGTGCCCCTGCCTGGCCACTCTGTGCACCTGCCTGGCCACCCTGTGCCCTTGCCCGCCCAATTAGTGCCCCTGCCCGTCCGATTATTGAAATATAAAAATATAAAAATATAATGAAACTTATATGAAACATGTACAAACAGTAACGTCTGGGCATACCCCGAGGAGGGGCCATCCTGAACCCGCGCTCCATGGCAGACATCCTCCGGTGCAGCCAATACAGGCTATCCCATCCACTTCCTGGTGGGTGAAGAAAAAACAAATATTATATAAACCGGGAGAGTTTGGTCCAAACATTTTTTGAAAGTACTGTCCTTGTAAAAACCAAGCAAATTAAAATATAAACTTACCAGGAGGATTTCTGCCATGTCGCTGGGGTTGGGATGGCGGTGGTGGTGGGGGGCTCGGAAGCTCCTCAGGAAGGATGGCTGCCTCCATTGATGTGGAACTGGCTGTGTTTGTGGAAGGAGACCAAAAAAATAAGAGAGGTAAGTACTGACCAAATGTAACAGTATAATATGCAGCTAGTTCTTAAATTGCACAGTGCTGTTCCCATCATATTGTTTTGCTGTTTACACCGTGCCAAACAAGAAAGAAAGGTTATTCCTGGGGCCAAGCTAAATATGGCTATGGAACTAAAGTGATGCAATTTGTTGGCAATGAAAGTTGTGGGTTTTCACAAGGGACAAATGTGGCTAAGTGACATTTAACCTTTGTCTTCTGTTAAAAGCTGCCTAGACATGAAGCTAGTCATACACTCCTAATGATACGTGATGGAGCTAGGCCTAACAAAGTATCTCCTACTTTATTTTCATGGTTTTTAAGGAATGTTCACAATACCTAAAATGGAGAAATACTTACATTCAGATACTTACAAATACTTACATTGCCTACGTCCAAAAATTCTGAGCAAACATTTGTCAGTACAACTATGGACAACTAATCAACTCATGTCCATTTTTATTCATGCTAGCCAATAACCTAGAAAGAACCTTCATTTGATGCATGATTAATGACTGGAAGCTACATGAAATCCTGCTAGATCTTTCTTTGTATTTGTAACCAAAAATGGTGAAAGTAGTGTGAGAAGGTGTTAAATTGCAACATGTTGATTCTAAGGTTAGATACAGGCAATCTCCTTGGCCTCGGCCGCCTCCTCACCTTTATCGGAGCACTCTGGCTGAAGATGTTAGGCACCGGGCTCCTTCCCTAGAGATGGCTCCTCCCCCCAGGTATGGCACCTCCTCCTCCATGACTGCCTCCTCCGGTGATGCCTCCTCCTCCACATCCTGGGGGACGGCCAGTCACATGTGTGGCCGCTGTATTATTTGCAGCCGCCGGCGTGATGGAGAATTGGCTGTAATAACAAAAACAAATATCCAAAATTATTAAGGGTAGTAAATTATTGGAAGTGAAAAATAAACAGTTCTAGGCTAATCAATACTACTTTACACAAACAACAAACAGTCTAAAACAACACTCCTTAACAAGAGGAGAAGACAAAATGCAAAACTTACCAGACAGGATGCGGTCCCCCACTTCACTCACCAAAAAGGCCCTCCTCCGCTTGAGGTCGCTCCAAGTATGTTGGATCTGTGCAACAGTTGGGTGCATACCTGCAGGGGTCCACAGCCTGTCTGCCAGCCTCTCCGTGATTTGTTGCTTGACAGAAATAGAGCGCTGCTGGTCATATTGCAGCAGAATCATTGTCTAAAGAAAAAGAGAAACAAAATGTGAGTTATTTTGACAACAACCAAACACCTCTTAAAAGCAAAAAAAGAGATCATTGATTGATATATTTTCTGTTGCAAATCGACATAGTTTGGTTGCAATTGTAAATTGTTTGTTTGTTAATATTGTGTGTAGATATATATGGGTATACTATTACTATTACTATGAAGCTTCCGGTTGCCACCCCATCAAGCTTAATGCTAGTAAAACCATTGTGAAAACAATAATTGTGCTCCTAGATGTAAACTCTGTTTATCCAGTTTTAGTGAAGAATTAGTAAGTACCAAACATACATACATACAATTTAGGGGCAAAATGTAAGCACCGTTGCATTAGGTCAGATAAATAATGCAGCACATGTGGATTTATTTTGTTGACACAGGGAAAAAAAATTAAGTAAAAAAGTGGATAAATACAAAACACGGGAATATCTATGTGACACAGTAGAATGATGTGCCTTCACCAAAATCAGGATTGTGGTCTCAGCTATCCAGAGGACATTCTACCAGAAGGCTTCCACTGTCCTCCAGACAAAGAAAGATCATTTCCAGCCTTGCGTGATAGCGAGGAGGCTAATTAGTGCTCTTCAAATGATCTACCTCTGATTGAGCCTAATTGGGTAAAATCATGAAGATTTTTAAAAACCTTACATACACACATCAAAATATGTGCATGTACATAGTTGTCAACAGCCAACTTTAGGTGTGTGGACTTCTATCCAGCTCTCATCTGCAGCTCTAATCCATTGAAAGAACAATAGAGGATGCTCCATTCTCAGCTGTGATCCGTGGCGAGGATTCCAGCTGCTGATAAGAGCTGGGCAGTGAGAACAGCGCAGCTAGAACGAGATGGGGACACAGGCTGTCCCACCCCCATTCTATAGTTGTGCTGTGGCTTCTATATGAAAAACTACTTGGGAAAATATATCCACTCTGTGGGCATGTGTAACAACATCATGGGCACAGTGTGATATCTGTGTGTGGGAATTCCGCATGTCATCTCTTGCAGCCTTACACTCATAGATAATAGTCCTAAAATATCTACAAAATCCCAGCCCAACAGATTTCAAGCATTTGAAGATATGGGGATCCCAATTGCAAACACTATTGAAAATTCTTCATTGGGAATGCTTTTTCCAATGCAATTGCAAATAGGAGTCCTTAATTGAAAAAGTGGCCCCCGGACCCACTTACATAGAAAGGAGCGAGTGTCCCCCCACTTGAACCTACATTTTCTGGTTTATGCACCTCACCATTCCCAATAAATTTGGGTTCCTTAAAAAGTAGGTATAAATTTTGGGGTAAAACCCCAATTCTTCTTGCTACGTAAGTGGCCCAGGGGGGGCATGAATGGGCCTTTTGCCTCCTAGCTGCACTTGCTTTTTAAACAGCAACAACCTCCAAGAAACATGCTTGACGCATAAAACACATTTAAATGTGCAAACATGCATGATGCATAAAAACACATTTAAATGTGCAAACATGCATGATGCATAAAAACACGTTTAAATGTGCAAATATGCATGATGCATAAAAACACATTTAAATGTACAAACATGGACAAACATGTATGCTTATTGTACTAAAAAGTATCCTCCCCGCTAAAACGTTTTAAAAAAATCATTTACCTGAATGATGAAGCTCTGCAAACAACGGGCGTGGCATGATAACGCAGATATGAAACTTCCTGGTTTACTCCCGCCTACTGAAAAACATGCCCACGCATTTGCATGTACGCCTGCTGTATGTGCATTAATACCCGCATGTAACCGTTGTTATATGTTGCGCATAGGTATGCACATATTATTATTTTATAATAATATACTTTTTGTATTTATTTTTTGTTATGTTTCTTTTTTGAATTATGGACTAACATGCTTGTTTGTACACTTTGAGCCAAACATAAGTTCTTGGTTTTCAAGCTTTTCAGGGTGTTTATTCAGTTTGAATTGCATGTTAGACCTTGCCCAACTATATATTGACTTATTCATTTCAGCTTGGTGGTGGAAGCACATGAAGAGGGTTTCCTCCTTTAACCAGAAGCAATATCATCCATAAATGTTGCTTGGAGCCAAGCCCATGACATCAGAAATCATAGGAAGAAATAGGTAATCTTTTCAATTTGAATTATGTTAGGCAATATGGCCTAAAAATTCCTCATTGGCTATTTCTTCCTATAATTTATTATGTACACACATAAATGCATACATACAGATATATATGCATAAATTTACATACATGAGTGCACATTAGGTGTATATTTGTTTAAAAAGAAAAACTTACCAGAATGAGGATCCTTCTCTGGAAATGTTTTCTACTAATAGAACAGTTCACACGCACATAGTTGTTACATCACACTGAGTTTTAATAGGCCAATTGTGCTCTTTTTAGCCAGTCAAATTAATCATAGAAAGGGATCTGCTTAAAAACAAGCACAATATAATTTTTGCATTGGAGGTCCTGGGACATAGTAAAGGAGATCACACAAATAAACCTATTTGCTAAAAGGTCACATTAAAATATAGAGAATGCACAGTTACCACTAAATTTACATGACAAAATCAACATAAAAATACACATGTAAATCCACACTTGCATATAAAGCCTAATTATTTCCAAAGTGGCCCCAAAAATATTGCAATCCAAAAATGTTTACCAAACCAATATGCTATTTTGACCTATCAAGGGTGGAAAACTGGATCAGAAAATATTTATGCAGGACAAACATTTAAAGGTGGTAATATAGACATATTATTCAAATGAAACAATATGGCCAAAAACACAATACCATAGCATTAACATTGATATTGACTTCTTAATAGCAAAATGGACATTAAAACATTATAAAGTACAAAAAACAAAAACAGCTATTTTGCTAAATGGTAAGCAAAGTATCAAATGTAGCAACATACATTAGGCTAACAAACAAAACAACAGTCCCTCCTTGACCCCCAAAAAATTCAGACAAAGGAAAAAAGCAAGTTAGACAACATCCTTATATATGCTCATCATTATGCGCACAGGCGTTGAAAATTAACATACAATTGGGCGTGCGCAGTACCTGGAATTTGGCTGTTAGTTTTTTTGAAACTTTGACATTCCATAATAATTTATTGATCCTATCCTTTGGATTTGTACACCAGTAAACAGCTATTGAAGAAAAAACAAAAAAAGGAGTGGAAGATTCTTTGATAATATATTTCTAATTATTGATGTATATAAATATATATATATATATATATGTCTATATATATATTTTTACACACACACACATATATACATACACATACATACATGTATATATACATATATATCTACAGGAGCAAGCAAGAACTTGCGTGTGCTTTGGACATTAGGTCATGTAAAAATCTGCTTATTTTGCAGCTAATATAAATGTTTAAAACGTTTGAACAGGCCAAAAATTTTTATTTAGGTCTAAGTGAAAGATGTGTGCCATTAGAAAAATTTATTTTTTAGGGGAACAGTGACTTTTAATGCAAGCTTGTCATTGTCAAACTGCTGGGGATGCGTGGCTCCAGCAGTGAGATCATTTCGGTTGATAACTTCCGCGCAAATACGCTTGCGTTAATAAATTGATCGAAGGCTTCCAATTTTGGATCACGAAAAAAAGTGCGCGAGCGAGCTTCTGATTTTGCTTGGTGAATCAGCCTTACTATATTGACAAACAAAAATAAGTTAGTGCTACTAAGCATTTTAGTAGATAAGTAAATAAGTTTCGGAAAGGGGTCAACTTTTTATAAAATGCCATCAGCTGAAACAAAATCGATTTGAACAATAAAATGTTGGTTCCTAAAGGCCTTTATAGGACAGTTATTAGAATTATTTGCATATTTCACAAGTACTGGCTATCTGTATTTCCTACCAGAAAAGAAGAAGCAAGGGAGCAAACAGAGCTCTGGATTATCATTTTTTTTTACTGCTGACCAAATTAATATGGTCATCCACTAAGAGGCAACACTATAATTAAAGTAATCTATAATAATCTATAATAATCTATATCTAATCTATAATAAACTAATCATGAGCTGATCACGGAGACTTGCTTTTAAAACAAAAGTACACTAACTCTTCTCAGTTCAAACATAAACCAATATATTGACATGTTAATGTCAGTTACAGTTGAATTTGATGTAAATTATAATTTGCTTCAATAAATGTTGCTGTAATGGCTTACATGTGGCTTATCTTTTATCTTGATATGTTATGTGTTTTTAATTTGATAGATGAGTACAAGTCATCTGATCATCAACATGAATAAAAAATGGATCTTAGTTACTAATCAGATTCCTAATTTATAATAACTTATAATAACTTATCTTTTAAATAGTAATCCCACTTTTTTGCAAGTCTGGTTAAGAAGTCTTTCTTTTTTTTATGAAAAATTCAGAAACAGTTTGTCTAAAGCATGAGGATCTCAACCACCCTTGTTTTCTAAGGGGCACACACTTCCATTTTATTGCTGTCAATGTCTATTTTTTTAAATGTAATCAATACTACTTGCAGAGTTTAATAATGCTGTATAGGCCCAGCCAATCAAAGGTTATCAAAATGTTATCTGCTATCATTCCGCTTTCACATTTCCAACAATCAAAGAGTGCTTTACTGCCATTCCTGATGTAGACAAAGTTTTAGATGAGTAGGGAGTGTGTGACAGTGATTATAATTATAGGTTTAGACATTTTCGTAAGCTAGCTCCGATCCATATCTATAACCAGTTTTACAGAAATATGAAAACTACCTTGACCCAGTTAGAGGTGTTAGATATGTAAATTATCTACAATATACATTTAAACAAGTGATTTAAAGAAATCTAATTTTAAAGCCCAATCAAAAAAGCCCATTTAACATATGCTATAAATAAGTGTAATATTAGGGGAAAGGTGGAATGCATTTAAAATGTGGATGTATTTACAAGCTGTCTGTGATTGCACATTTTTAGTATGATTACACTTTCAGGCTCACAGTAGTAGTTATATGGACCATTTAATCTTAAAGTAGGAGATAGTAATGAAATGGTGATGGTAAATGGTGATGGCCAAATGAAACATGTTGGCTTCCCTTTCAAGGTTGGCATGATTACCTGCACATAATCTTTAAAGGGGCACCATACTATTATACTTCTGTAAAAGCAATATTACCAAAGTCTCTGCAAGATTTTATTTTTTTAATAATATGAATATTCACATGGATTTTAAATCAATTATTATAAAACTATAAAACACAATAAATGAAATCATAAAGTCAGAAGTATATCAAGTACCTTTTTATGGTAGCAGCAGAAATGTATTCAGGTTCCGAAATTTTCTCTACAAATTGCCTGATATATTCCCTGGTTCTGTTTCTTTCTGTGATTTTATTTACTATTTAAATATTTCAACATTCGGATTTAGTAATAATGTCACAGGACCTAAAATATTTGTAATGTATGTAATGTATTGTATTTGTAATGTAGTGTAAATGTAATGAAAATCAAAAGAGTTTTTTTTTTTTGTTATTAAAATGTTATTAGCATTTTGATCAGGGGGGAAAAGAGTAACCAGAGAAGGCAAATATATATCAGATTAAACACGAACTTTAACTTAATGAAGATTTAAAGAAAATGTCAGAAACATTTTAAAAATCTATTTTAAAAACCCACACACATAATTTAGCATTAAAAAGTAAAGCTTAAAATAAACCAGTGATATATAGTTAGGTCCATAAATATCTATAAAAAACAACTCAGATGCAGTTGAACTGCAGAGTTTCAGCTTTGAGAAAAGCATCCCACTTTTTCTTAAAGCAAACTATAGTAGTTGCTGAAACTACTTCCTGAGGGAGCTGATTCCACATTTTCACAGACCTTACAGTGAAGAATCCCTTCCTTATCCGGAGCTTAAACTTCTTTATCTCCAGATGCAAAGAGTGCCCTCTTGTTCCTTGTAATGATCTCAAAGTGAATAATGGGGAAGAGAGTTCTCTATATGGACCGTTTATATATTTAACAGGGTGATTATATCCCGCCTTAAACGTCTCTTCTCAAGGGAGAATAGATTCAGTTCAGATAATCTCTCCTGGTAGCTGAGCTCCTCAATTCATTTTAATAATATAGTTGCCCTTCTCTACATTCTCTCCAATTCAACAATGTCCTTTCTGTGAACTGGTGCCCAAAACAGGACTGCATAGTCCAGATGTGGAGCGATGCTTTGTACAGGGGCAGGATTATGTCTCCATCTCTGTAGGCTATTCCTCTTTTAATGCAAGAAAGTACTTTACTAGCTTTGGATATTGCAGCTATACATACATGTTTTGCTTCATGTGCACCCATGTCTATACATACATGCATAAGTGCACTTGAAGCAAAACAAGCAATATACACAAAAAAAATAAAAACTTACCTGAATTAGGACTGTGCAAAAAGGCGGCGCATTTTTCAAATAATAAAACACAGTTCACACGCACAGAGCAGGTCCTCCTTGGTGCACAACTTTGCGCAACATACTCCTGAAATTTGGCGCACAACCATGCGCATCAAACAACTGAAATTTACCAAGACAATTGTGCTGTTTTTAGCCTTTCAAACAATTCAGAGAAAGGAACAGCTTAAAAACAATCACAATTGACTTTTTAAACTGTATGTCCTGGGAGATTGGAAAAGAGATCACATAACAACAAACCCCCCAAAAAACAAACAATATTTTCCAAACATTTTTATTCAAAAGAAGCATTTGCTAAAAGGTCACATTAAAATATAAAAAAAATGTAAAACACACACACACACACACACACCATTAAATTTACATGCCAAAAAAAAGTAAAAGGAACAATAAAAACACATGTAAACCCACACTTCCATATAAAGCCAACATAGTTCAAAAATGGCCCAATATATTGCAATAAAAAATACTTACCAAACCAATGTGCAATTTTGACCTATCAAGGGTGGAAAACTGGATTAGAAAATATTTATGCAGGACAAACATTTCAAAGTGGTAATAAAGGCAGAATTTTGCAATCAAACAATATGGCCACAAACACAATTGGCCCGATTCATTAATTAAATAAATGCGCATACGCTGGACGCGTGTACGTTCGCGCTTCCAGCGAGCTGGTTTCCCGCGGTCCAGGGCTAAGGGCGCTAGTACACACGCCTTCACTGCCAGCTAGATTCCTGCCTTGATAATGAGCAATAGGGGTGGTAATTCTGCCATATAAGGTGATTAGATTTCAGCTGCGCGATTAAGGAGGATCTGTTAAGCTAATGGTGAGATCATAGCAATTAATTAGCGCTCACCTGCTCTCTGTTCTGTGTGGATCTACAGTCCATTACAGGTCAATTAGAATCTTTAATACTTCATCTTCTTTTGGATAAGTGTTACTTTTTTAGGTTACATTGTACCCATTACCAAAATTAATTATTTATTGTTACATTTGTTGCACTGTTTTCATACTTTTTGGTTTCCTTTGCAACACTGCAAACAAATTGAGATCAAGCTGTATATACCATGTTTCCCCAATGATAAGGCATCCCCATCAAATAAGCCACCCCCCGATTTTTGCTCAAAACATTAAAATAAAGCACCCCCGCATATAAGACACCCACTGATACCTGCCACTGTGTGCCTCTGTGTGACTCCTCGGTGCTGGCTGCAGTGCAGAGCAAAACTGAAAGTGACTTCAAAGGCCTGCACATGCGCCTGCGACTCCTCTCCAGGAAGGACAAGCAAGCTGCTGATCCCTGCCCTAACGGAGTCTGTTACCGGGCCGTAGAAGCCAAAAAAAAAGTGAGTCAGTGAACAGAAGGGGACAATGAATGGCACAGAGTGATCAGAAGGGGACAA
>NC_092859.1:65041723-65057876 GCF_032062135.1 Pyxicephalus adspersus
AGAAGGGGACAATGAATGGCACATGAGTGATCATGAGTGATTTTCAACAATAAATGTGTACTGTAGTCTTCTTCATGGAAAAATAAGACATTCCCCTGAAAATAAGACCTAGGGCATATTTTGGCATTTCACAAAATATAGGACAGTGCCTTATCATTGGGGAAACAGGGTATACTAGTTAACACTTCATAATATGTCATCACACAATAGTATGAATTGTAAAAATTTGTCACCAAGCATTTGTGATCTAATTAAAATGTCATTGTAGTTTGGCTTGATAGAAGTCAAATAATTGAAAAAAGGATTATTGTCATCATTATTCATCTTTTGCTGCAATGTTTTGTGCTTGGTTTGTAGTGATAGTTTCTGTTGATTAGCAAATCTTCGGCAATGTTTTGTCATTTTTTTTTAAAACTAATATTCAGGACAAATGTCTGCATGCTTTCCACTCCAAACTACTATTTGAACCCCCTGTTTTTCTTTGTCCCATTTTCAAAGTCACATATTGGTTTTTGAATGTATTATGTACATATTTAATACTCTGACATTTGCACTCAAATGCATATTGATTTGCTGCCACACAACTCCTCTGTTCATTTGTGGTAGTGTTATCGGTTTGTTGTCATTGTGCTGTGCTGCCTGATCTTGGAACTATTGTATACAAGCACACTTCCACTTTCTGTCCAAACTGGTTGTCAATTAGTTGTCTAGCTGAGTTGCATACTCATTCCAATATACCTGATGGTGATGGAAGGAGGTCCAGGTTGCCAAGCACACATCAAACCACATTGATTCCCAGCTCACAAGCAGGGTCAAGCACTCTTACATACCAGATAGTATGCTTTATTTATGTGTTTACATGATTCTAATCGTATTAGTCATTTTGTATAGAAAAATGCGAAGGACAATTTAACTTAGTGCCAAACATATTTTATTGCTTTGCTCAAACCAATGACCAGAATGACAAAAAGGCGTTAATGCCTGTCCCGCAAGGTCATCCATGACCTGTACATCTTGCTGGAAGGGAAAATTGCAGCAAAAACAAAAAGAAGCTAGGATATGCCAAGAATGGTGAGGCTCCTGGACTCTCTATATATTTTAGGAAGGGTGTCCTTTCAAACCACGTCGCCCTTAATTTGTGCACTGAGCCAGTATACAGTTTCCTGGGTGTTTATGAAGGTTTCAATGCCATTTTAGACCTTGGCCCACTATATAGTCACTTCCTCACATCAGCTTGGGAGTGGAGGAACATAAAGGTGTATTTCTTCTTTAACCGAAAGCAATATCATCCACGAATGTACGGTAGTCTGTGATGTGACATTCCAGAGGCTTGGCAGCACAGCAGAGAGATGTTATCGCCCTGTAAAGAAATAGATTACATTATTAGGATGTGTTAAGCAGCTTGGGTAATCATGCTTTAGTTGTAACTACATGCTGCTGGATTGTATTTTTCATTCTTTTCTGGCTGCATAAGCAATGCTTGCCCAAATCTAAACTAAATTGCACTCTGCCCTAGTTTGGCAATGTGTTTTTGTAAAGTGTCACATAAAGGTCCAGCTCTTACACAAATATGTTTGCTATTTCATTTCCCAAAAGATTAAAGTGTGCTTTCTATGACTTCAACTCCTAGGTTGGTTTGTAACCCAAACATGATATTCAGAGTGGCCAAGAGCCTGGTCATTCCTGGCACTGCCTGGCTTCTCTTTTTTGGAGCACTTTTCTCTTCCAGCAAGCTGTACAGGTGATGGATGAGACTGGCGAGACAGGCAGAAACGCCTTTTAACATCCTGGTCACGCAAACTTTTCAGGCGGCTACACTCCAAGAAGATGCGTGGTGCCTGGACTGTTCGGGAAGTATGAGCTTCTGGTTGCTGTTGTTGTTGCTGCTGCTCTTCTTCTGTTATGACAAGGAATGTGTTGTTTAATGTCAAAACAGCAGTAGTAAAGAGCAACTCTAGTTCCAAATTCGGATCCATGACAACAGCAAACAAAATCCTTAAACCGGCGCACATTTAAATGCGCGTGCGGTTACGTGCGTGTGCACGCACTGAATCCCTATAAATTTGCCAAGTTTCTTAGCCATTCTGCTCATGCAAACCAAAACTTGGGGAGAAAAAAGAAATAGAACAAAGGTTGCAACAAGAACAAGTAAGAATACACCATTGACTTTATTCCTCCCAAAAATGTTTTGGGTGTGTTGTCCCATAACTCTTTTATTTTGTGACCTTTAGTTACATGGAGCCAAGGAGAATGGCCACCACCACCACCACCACTACCTTCACTACCTTGGGTCTTCAGTCCATAGACCAACAGGCAGCTCCCTCAGGCCAGCTAGGTTGCTCTGTGAAGCAGCCCAAGTAACATCTAGGCCCCTGGTCCCTCAACCTGGCACCCCAGCCAGTTTGAGCCGGACCAGGGATTCTGCTTCCAAGGCAACCAGCTTCAGTCCTGAGCAAAATGCAGCCCTCACGGAGTCCTACGTACAACATTTTCCACGACTCTGTGGGGACTTGCACTCCCAGACTTCCCATGCTGTAACGCAGGGACTCTGGGAGGAAATTGCCAGGAGTGTAAATACAGTGGGCAGTATACAACAGACCATTACCCAGTGTCAAAAATGGGTGAGGGACATCTTCAGACATGTCAAAAGGGTCCTGGCCACAGAGGCCGGAAGGAGTGGGACCAATGCTGAACATCTTGTGCAGTGTCTCAAGGAGTATGAAAGATTGGCGTTGCCATTCATTGGGCCAGAAACGGTGGTAGGGGTGGACTACCGGGATGACTCCGATGCTTGCCAACCATGTAAGTTCAATTCTTTTACATTACCTAATTACCAATGTGAATTGATTTTTGCAATTTTGTGGAGTTGCAACAGTTTAGACATTAGCATTGAGAACAAAATAGCATTGTGTTTTTACGTATTTATGCTTGGGGGTGAAATATGAGATCATTTTTGGAAAATTACCTCTTTGGTGCATTTTTACCTTCTTTTGACTTGCATTAACAATGTGTGTATTTCCATTTTTTTACAATAGTACGCCCTGAGATGCAGCAGTCCCCTCCTGCCCTCTGTGCTCGGGGTGATGTGGATGATGAGGATGTCACTTTGCATCGAGATGACACTGGCCTTCCTCCTGGTAAGATGAACCTTCATGGTATATCTTGTTTGACATTGTGCACGTGTCTTTAATCATGTTTTTTAACCACACTCATGTAATATGAGTGTTTTATTTCACACATTTTTGGCTCTGGGAGTGGTATGTTTTGTGGTTAGATTTGTGGTGAACCGATCAATCCAAATGAACTTGAGTTAGAGTCAAGCTCACTCTTTCATTTGTTTTTGTGCTTTCATCACCAGATCACCATCTACAGGAGGACGTCGTTGATCCACTGCAGAGAAGCCTTGAGGAGAATCCAGGTAATTTGGTTAGTGTGTGCGTTCAGCCTTCCAAAAACTAAGTAATAACCTTCGCTCTTTCTATAATATATCTATATATAGATAACATTTGTTAATTTTTCTTGCCAGAGGATTCTGGTGCAGCCTCCCTTTGGGAATGTGTGAGCTTAATATGTCTGTGTAATATGTTGCGTGTGCGAAATATTGGGGACTTTTGATATTCACATTCACATTCATTCATTTTGATGTGATATATCATGTGCCTTTGTAGAACATCCATGTCTGCTGGTTTCTGGTTCTGAAGAGTTTTCACGGGCTGCATCTACTGTGGAGGTAGGCAAGAACTGGTCCATTAGTGTTTATTTTGGGATGTGTTGGGGGAATGAACCTTTCACAATGTGTTTCGTGTTTTTTTTTTTTTTAGGGTCCCTCAGGTGGACATTTACCACAATCAGAAGAGGAGACACCTGGGGTTTCCGTAAGCAACCCATGTTTAATGTAAAGGATTCAGAAAAAATGTGTCTAACATTTTTGTTTAACATTAGTTGATGTTTCAATGTCAGGATGCTGTCTGCATAATGTTATGGTGACCCACAAAGTTATATGATATTGTACTAATTTTTTCTTTTCCCTTTATAGCAACCAGTGAATGCAGGTGGATTGGGTCAACCCAGTGTGGGCAGCCAGCTTCTAAACCACACTCAGAGGCTAGTTGCCCATTTTGATAGATTAGTGGAGTCAAGGATGCCTGGCCCAAGTTCAGATAATTTTGAACCGGTCCTTACATGAAAACATAAATCAAAATCGCCAGGACCGAGAATTTAACCAACAACATCTGGTGGCCGTGCATCGTCTCATAGAATCGGTCGAAGAACGATCGGCCACTTTGGGTGCATACATGTTCAGAGTTGACCATCTCTGTAACATGTTAAGTGAATCCATAGGCCAACAATCTCGCCTACATCAGGCGATTATTCAAAGGCTGGGTTGGCAAATCCCAATAAGCCCTGCTGGCCCCCCACCTCCTGCAGAGCAGCCAGCTCCATTCTTCCCCCCAGCTCCACCCCGTGACCCTGCCCGTCCACCCCATGCGCCTGCCAGTCCACCCAGTGCGCCTGCCCATCCACCCAGTGCCCCTGCCAGTCCACCCAGTGCGCCTGCCAGTCCACCCCGTGCCCCTGGCCGTCCACCCCATGCCCCTGCCAGTCCACCCCGTGCGCACTCACGCCCGTGCTGTGCAGGTGGACCGCGGGCGTTCTGTGGGGGTGTCCCGTGGCCGAGGCCAGGAAGTGGAGGTGACCCGTTGCAGGGCTGCTAGGGTGGGCCGCGCCCGTGGCCGGGCTGGTGAAGTTGGTTGTGGCCGGTTTGGGTGAACTATATAGGTGGATGCCGGGTGCCAGGTGAGAACATTCTTCACATTCTTCCTGTCAGTCTTCACTCAATTTTTTCAGGACTCCATGAGATCGCCAGTGTAGGTTTGAGTTGGTGTGAAGACGCTTGTTTGTATAAAATAGCTTAATCTCTATTTTGTGTTTGCCCAATGTCCACAGGTTAGTGACCTTCGCACTTTGACACTTTACCTATCTAAGTTTGTTTTGATGCGGTCCAAGTGTGCTCCAAATGCAGTTTTGCTATGTATTCCCCGAAGAATGTTCCAGTTTGTAAATTTGTCAAAGTGATTCTAATCAAGTATGAAGTCTCAGCTCAATACTCTCCAAAAATTGCTGTAATGACCTTAAAAAAAGGTAAAGATTATTTCCAAATACACGATTGCATCTTTGTTCACTAAATGAACACAAATCTAGTTATGTCCAGGGACCAAATATGGTACACCGCACTTCTCGGACACTTGTCTGGAACAGATAAATGTGTTTGCTAATAGGTCAAACTACTTTTCTGTTGGTTAAAATGACATACTAAGGTGTTCAGCTGTGTATTCTATGCCAAATGTATTCTTTAATGATGTTACAATTACATATATTTTGAAGAGGACATATCTAACATACCCAACTCTGTTACTTTTAAGGTCACATGATGTTTTGACCAAGTGACCAATGGAGGAATGGAGCAAACTCGGCCAAGCTGCAAAACAGGTTTGTGTAGGATAAGAGCATGTTCTATATTTTATGGTTCCAATACCCATTGTGTAAAAACTAAGGTTTATTTTTTGTGTTTTTTAGGGATGTAATTGGATTAGTCATGCTGGAAAAATGTTTGAAATGTGCACCGAAATAAATATCAAATTAAATTCACAAAATCTGGCTTTTATTTTTTTTTTTACAAAAGTTTAATTTTTTTAATCTCCCCCCAATAACTTAAAATATGCAAACAAATATAAAAATATAATAATGGAAACAAACTTCTTTATAAACATATTTACAAAAATTTTTTTTTTTTTACAACCGTTACCAGCTGGGCAGATACCGAAGAGGGTCCAGCCTCAAGTGCTGCTCCACGGCAGACATCCTCTGGAGCAGCCAATACAGGCTTTCCCGTCTACTTTCTGGCGGGTGAGGAAAAAAAATAATAAATTAACTGGAGGAGTTTGGTCCAAACATTTTTTAAAAGTACTGTCCTTTTAAAAACCAAACTAATGAAAATATAAACTTACGAGGATGTCTGCCATGTTGCCGGGGTTGGGGTGGCGATGGAGGCGGTGGTGGCGGTGGTGGGGGGCTCGGAAGCTCCTCCGGAGGGCTGGCTGCCTCCCTCAATGTGGAACTGGCTGTGTTTGTAGAAGGAGACCAAAAAAATATGAGAGGTGAGTACTGACTAAATGTAACAGTATAACATGCAGCTAGTTCTTAAATTGCACAGTGCTAAAGAATTTAAAATATGTTATCTCATCAAGTTATGACTGTTTTGCTGTTTACACAGAGCAAAACAAGAAAGAAAGGTGAATCCTGGGTCCAATGAAGGTTTGGTGTCAATGAAGGTTGTGGGTTTTCACAAGGGACAAATTTAACCTTTGTCTTCTGTTAAAAGCTGCCTAGAAATGAAGCTAGTCATACACTCCTAATAATACTTGATAGAACTAGAACTAGGCCTAACAAACTATCTCCTAGTTTATAATCATTGTTCTAAAGGAATGTTTACAATATCTAAAATGGAGAAATACTTACATTCAGATGGGGAACTTCTGTCCTATGGAGGAGATGCTGGTGGCAAGGGCGCTGCAGAAGCTGTAGATAAAAAATGAACAGCATAAGTAAAAGTGGGTGGGCAGGACTAAAGTAGATTAGTTAAGGTGAATAGATTAATGCTGAACTTCTAAATGATACTTTCTGCCTACGTCCAAAATTTTTAAACAAACATTTGTCAGAACAACTATGGCCAACTAAACAACTCATGTCTATTTTTAGTCATGCTAGCCAACAACCTACAAAGACTGTTCATTTGATGCATGATTAATGACTGTTAGCTACATGAAATCCTGCTAGATCTTTCTTTGTATTTGTATCCAAAAATGGTGAAAGTAGTGTGAGAATTTGTTGAATTTCAACATATGTTACAAAAGTTGATTCTAAGGTTAGCTTACAGTCAATCTCCTCGGCCTCGGCCGCCTCCTCTCCTTCATCGGAGGACTCTGGCTGCAGATGTGGTGCAGCGGGCTCCTCCTTAGGAGATGGCTCCTCCTCCGGGGATGGCTCCTCCTCAGGAGATGGCTCCTCCTCCCCCAGGGATTGCACCTCCTCTTAAACTGCCTCGTCCTCCTCCCCTGGGGATGGCACCTGCTCCTCCTGCTCCTCCTCAACATCTTGGGGGATGGCCAGGTGCCTGTGTGGCCGCTGGATTATTATGAGCCGCCGGCGTGATGTAGAGTTGGCTGTAATAACAAAATCAAATATCCAAAATTAATAAGGGTAGTAAAATATAGTAAGTGAAAAACAAACAGTTCTAGGCTAAACAATACTACTTTACACAAACAACAAACTATCTAAAACACCACCCCTTAACAAGAGGAGAAGACAAAATGCAAAACTTACCAGACAGGATGCGGTCCCCCCACTTCGCGCACCAAATCTGGTCTCTTCCACTTTAGGTCGCTCCAAATGTGCTGAATTTGGGCGACAGTTGGGCGCCTCCCTGCAGGTGTCCACAGCCTGTCTGCGATCCTCTCTGCTATTTGTCTTTTGACAAATATAGACCGCTGTTGGTCATATCTCTGCCGAATCATTGTCTAAAGAAATAGAGAAACAAAATGTGAGTTATTTTGACAACAACCAAACACCTCTGAAAAAGGAAAAAAAGGGATAACTAATTAATTGACTGATTTACCGTATTTTCCGGCGTATAAGGCGACTTTTTAACCCCGAAAAATCTGTGCCAAAGTCAGGGGTAGTCTTATACGCCGGGTACCAGTACTTACCTGCAGCTTGCTTCACGTCTGGCGTCCCCGCGAGTCCTCCTTCACGTCCGGCGTCCTGTGCAGCTTGCGCAAGTCCTCCTGTGCACCAAGGCGAGGACGTGAGCCTGGATTGGCTCTCCAGTGGAGAGCCCGGATTGGCTCTCCAGTTGAGAGCCTGGATTGGCTCTCCAGTGGAGAGACTGGATTGGCTCTCCACTAGAACACGCCCATTCATTAAAGGAATGCGCCCATTCATTCCTTAGAACTAGTACCGTACTGTTCTTTCTGCCTCTCAGTTCTCGCACAATAGTGAGACCTGACAGGCAGAAGGAACAGTACAATGCTGGGCATATAACATGACCCCCCACTGATTGGTTAGAGTGGGGGGTCGTCTTATACGCCCAGTCGCCTTATATGCCGGCAAATACAGTATATATTTTCTGTTGATATAGTTTGGTTGCAAATGTAAACTGTGTGTTTGTTAATATTGTGTGTAGATATATGGGTATTGTGTGTAGGGATTGTGGTGTCAGCTAGCCAGAGGACATTCTAGCAGAAGGCTTCCACTGTCCTCCGGACAAAGAAAGATCATTTCCAGCCGTGCGTGATAGAGAGGAGACAAATGAGTGCAAATTCAAATGATCTACCTCTGATTGATTGAGCTTACTGGGGTAGAATCCTGAAGATTCTTACAAAGCATACATACACACATCAAAATATGTGCATGTACATAGTTGTGAACAGCCAACTTGAGGTGTGTGGACCTCTACCCAGATCCCATCTGCAGCTGTAATCCATTGAAAGAACAATGGAGGACGCTCCATTCTCAGCTGTCATCCATGCAGAGGATTCCAGCTGCAGATAAGAGCTGGGCAGTGAGCGCTGCTAGAATGAGATGGGGACACAGGCTGTCCCTCCCCCATTCTATAGCTGTGCCTTCTATATAAAAAACTGCTTGGTAAAATATATCCACTCTGTGGGCATGTGTAATGACATCATGGGCACAGTGTGACATCTGGGTGTGGGAATTCTGCATGTCATATCTTGCAGCCTAGGAGGACACTCATAGACAATAGTCCCTAAATATCTAATAATTCCCAGGCCACCAAATTACAAGCATTTGAAGTGCACTGCAACCATCGTGTGGCGCACAACTATGAGCTACACGCTCCTAGCGTTTGGCGCACAACTATGCGCATCAAACAAATAAGTGCTGTTTATAGCTTTACAAATAATTCAGAGGGAGGAACGGCTTAAAAACAATCACAAAAGTCTTTTTAAACTGTGTGTCCTGAGAGATTGGAAATGAGATCACATAAACCCCCAAAAAACAAACAACAACATTTTAGAAATGACTTTATTCAAAAGAAACATTTGCTAAAAGGTCACAATAAAATATAAAAACACATCAAAATTAAAATAAAACAAAATATACATCACTAAACTTTACACTAAATGACAAAGTAATTAAAAAGAACAAACAAAACACATGTAAACCCACACTTCCATGTAAAGCCAAAACAGTTCAAAAATGGCCCAACAAATATTGCATTAAAAAAAAACTTACCGGGGGGGCGTGGCCGGCCGATGGCGGACTAAGACGCGAGACAGCCCAGCTCGGCACTGTACAGGGGGAAAAGCCGCATAGTGCAGCACATTAGTGCTTTCTAACCCACCGCAATGGGACCCAAATTGAAAGGGGGCCAGAAGGGACGTACCGGAGGGGAGAGGGGAACAGTACGAGCACTTTCTACCTACTGTGCCTTAGACTCTTGCCTACCTAGACTCTTATATGGAAAAATATATATCCTGGATTTTATATTGATATATTACATTTCTTTTGAAGGGACATCTACACAGGTGTTTTACAGATGGGTCAACCTCCCGGTAATGTATAGAGTTATTCATAATGTGTATGACCCCGCAATAATATGCGATCTGTTAGACTCAAGTATAATAAGTATAATATATTTGATGATTTCACCTGGGATGGGTTAGCAGTTACCAGGTTTCGCTGAGGTTGTTAGTTTGGGATCGAGGGTTTTGAGAGGGTCCTGGGGAGGGTGTCCACAGTAATACTGTATTGAGATGTTTACATGCTATTTTTATGTTTTCTGTAGTACTGTCGATGGTGAGGTTGTTAAATACCTCATACAGGTGTGTCAGGGTCCCAGATGTTTTAATATAATATTGGCTTTTCCCCCGAGTAGGTTCATATGTAAAGGTTGTATTTTGTTCCCGTCCTGCCACATCACCCCGCATAGGCGAACCGCCGGTGAAGGCGGCAAAAAAGGGTATACCTTATAATTTATAGTTCCCCGTAGATGACTGGGAACAAGCCCCCCCCAGCCGACTGTCGCCCCCAACCCCCTTTCTGCCCACACCTACCCAAATTTTGAGTCCTGACTTGCCTCTTTGGATTACCTCAGCGACATACCCACTTAAAAGAGTTTGGTTGATTCTCTTTTTATCTCCCAGGTTAGCCAGCTGATATCTTAAGTAGTAATTGAAGACGCTGATATGATGCCTACCCAGCCACGCACCCCACGAGGGTTGAAAGTACGCACCCTTAATGCCAAAGGACTTAATAGTCCTAATAAGTGCTCCCAACTTTTGTACGGTCAACACAAAGCCAGAGTTCATATCCTACTACTTCAGGAAACGCACTTTCACTCTTAAAAGTTACCCCCCTTGCGCAATCGCTATTACACCACATGGATTCATAGCTCCAACCCCGAAGGCAAAACAAAAGGGCTGTCCATAGCCTTCCACAAATCAATTCCAATCCAGGTACTGGACACCTGCTTTGATCCCCTGGGTAGATAAGTGTTTGCTAATATCTATGAGACAGGAAGTACACCGTAGCATCATTTTATTCCCCTAACCAACAGCCGACATCATCAGCTATCTAGTACCTGAATAGGCTCTGCACATTCGCGGAAGGCGCCTTGATAATCGGAGGGGATTTTAATTTTCCTCTGGACCCTAGAGTAGACACATCTACAGGTCATTCCTCCATATCTTACTCTAAATTGAATGCATTTAAGGCCAAATTAGGGGATTTCCAACTGTTGGACGTGTGGCGGGCCCTGCATCCTGGCAACAAAGATTACAGGTTTTACTCCAATCCCCACCACACATACTCTCGAATAGACTATATCTTTGCAAGCCATAGGATCCTGGACTGGCACCCAGAGGTGTCTATTGAAGACTGCCCACGTTCTGATCATGCCTCGGTAACGCTAGTCCTCCAGACTCCCTCTATAAGATTCCAAGAGTGGACATGGAAATGCAACGACTCATTATTTAAAGACCCAGTATGCGAGGGGGTAGTCATAGATACCATCAGACATTTTTTGAAGGATCATGAGTCGGATGAGACTTCTCTCCCCTTTCAATGGGAAGCCCTTAAGGCTGTGCTCCGAGGGGTATTAATTCAACAGGGGGCGAGACTTAAAAAAATCAGATCCCAGGAGATAGCCAATACGCTCAACAAAATACAGAAATTAAAAAGACTGCACAAAAGTAATATGTCCTCGGATGTGTTTACTGAATTGACATCCGCTAGGAGACACTTACTAGAACTATATGACCTAGCTCACCAAAAATATAGAGATAAATATCGCAAATCCTATTACCAACACTCGGAAAAATGTGGCCGTCTCCTAGCGAGGGGGCTCCATCCCAGACCAGCAGCTACGTATATCCCACACACGAAATGCAAAAGGTAATATCACTGCCTTATCTCGGGAAATATTGTCAGCGTTTCAACAATATTATTCTGACTTGTACAATATTCAAAATGTATCGAATTCCACCCCTTCCCTCCGGGACTATATTGCCTCCACAGCGTTGCTGGAATTAGACCCCGCAGTTTCTGTTAGTTTGGAATCTGCTTTCAGGGAGGAGGAGGTGTCTGCGGTAATTAAAAATACTCCTGCAGGCAAGAGCCCGGGCCCAGACGGGTTTACACCCAAATTTTACAAGATGCACGCAGAAGCCCTTGTCCCATTTATGGCACGGGTATTTTCCTCCATATCAGGCGACTCTTCCTTCCCCGCTCAAAGCCTAGAGGCACATATCACTGTTCTCCCTAAACCCAGTAAGGACCACTCTTTGTGCTCGAACTACAGACCAATCTCCTTAATTAATGCAGAGACGAAACTTTTCTCTAAATTGATAGCCAACCGACTGTCTCTGTATCTGCCAGACCTGATCCATACAGATCAGGTTGGATTTAATAGTGGGAGGGAGGCCAGAGATAATACAGGTAAAACCTTACTGATTACAAACGCCGCCAAAATGTCAAGGACCCCTATGTGTTTGTTATCTGTGGACGCGGGGAAGGCGTTTGATAGGGTAAACTGGGCCTTTATGTATCAGGCGTTACGCCAGATAGGACTGGGCCCACTTATGATAGACAGGATAGCTGTGCTTTATTCGGCCCCTAGGGCTCGTGTAAGGGTCAACTGAAGCCTATCGAATTCATTCCCTATTGTTAATGGTACTAGACAGGGATGTCCACTGTCCCCCTTACTGTATGCTATAGTGATGGAACACCTTGCGGTGGCCCTGTGGACAAACCCGAATGTACAGGGGATCCAGATTGGAAAACAACAATATAAGCTGTCCCTATTTGCAGATGATCTGCTCATGTATATCTCATCCCCGCAGAATTCTATACCGGTGATTATGGAAGAATTCGAGAAATTTGGGGCCTTGAGCAACTTCAAAGTAAATTTTATTAAATCTGAAATACTGAATATCTCACTCCAACCAGTCCAGGTACAATACCTTAAAAACCATACATCTTTCAGGCATTGTAATGAAAAAATCAAATATTTAGGGATTTTTATAACAGCAGACCCTGCTAAATTGTTCTGCTAAAATTATGAGCCATTGCTGGGTAGACTGAAGGCGGAACTAGGAAGATATGACTTATTGCCTCTTTCTTGGTTTGCTAGAATTAATATTCTTAAAATGGATATTTTACCCAAACTGTTGTATATCTTCCAGACGATCCCGATATACTTACTGCCGGCCTTTATAGGTAAAGTGCAGCAAATGTGCAGAAAGTTCTTGTGAAAAAGGAAACGTCCCAGAAAAGCCCTCCGTTATCTTATTAGGCCTAAAGCTCTAGGTGGCGCGGGTGTCCCAGATATCGGATGTTACTACAGAGCAGCCATGCTGACTCGGGTAGTTGACTGGTTTCACAATAGAGACAGGAGGAGGTGGGTTCCATTGGAAATTTTTTAATCTCCCATAGATTAAAGATCTATGTAGATCTATTATAGATCCGCTCCCTATTATGGGTGGATAAGTCTATACTACAATTACACCAACCACTACCAATTGTTACCTCTGACCTCTTGAAAGAGTGGGATAGCCTCATCAGAGCGGGTCACGTGTCCTCTAAGATAGGGCCCATGACCCCCCTGTTTGATAATCCCTCATTTGCCCCGGGGCTGAAAGTTAGGACATTTTTATCCTGGACAGCTCAGGATAACAGGCAGATATGCAGTAAACTACAGAATGGGAGGGTCTTCTCATCTTTAGACGCCGGGATGCAGAGGCTGCCGAATGCGTGGCTGCTATATAACCAACTATCCTCCTTTTTATCGACATTTCTTACCACATATACCGTACAAAGGAGCCACACAACATTCAAAACATTACTATGTTCCTCAAAAGGGCCGATCCATGTAATCTCCCAGTTATATTAGAAACTGATTAGAGTATATGCTAATAATGCTCCCACCTACACAAGATATTGGGAAAAGGAATTGGGGTTATCTATCTCCCCTCTGGAATGGGAAAAGGCATTTATTCGGACCCATAAAATGGCACTTCCTTGTAAGGCCCAGGAGACCAATTATAAAATCATCTCCAGGTGGTATTTATGTCCCACAGATACCCATCGTATGTCTCCCTCACTCCCCGACAGGTGCTGGCACTGTCATTCTCAACGGGGTACGGTGTTACATATTTGGTGGGAGTGCCCGGGAATTCGCAGGCTCTGGGATCAGATAGCTGACATATACAACAGAGTGACTGGATCTGATTTAAAGATATCACCCTAAATATCGTTACTATCCATCCTTCCTGGGTCTATAAAGGCTAGTAAGAAATATGTGCTTAGACACTTTCTTACGGCTATTATCCCTAGAAAATGGAACAGTCCACAGTACCCACCATGAGAGATTGGCTTATAGAACTAGAAAAGATACAACCTATGGAATTATTAGTAGCGGAGAATGAGAATATGATGGAGCAATACAAGTTAATATGGTCCGCCTGGGACTGGTTCAAAGAATCGCCCCAATTTAAATCGCTCTGGCCCTGAGCCTAACAGAGTGCATGGGTGCCGAAGATTTTTGATCCAGCTGTGTTAAAAGTATATTTAGAGACTGAATCCGAAATAGGCCAGTCGGGCACCCCCATACCCCTGGCCCACTCCTACCCCTACCCCTGGGCTAACCATCTTGTTTTTGAAAAGGGATCCCTGATGAGTCCCCGGATGCATCCTGGGAGGTTACAGAGAGCGGTAACGAGGCTCTCGAGGTTTATTTGATTTCTTGGATCCCTAACATCTGTTATGCCCCCCCCATTTAGGATATAAAAATTGTTAGCTGTGTGTGTTCCCTCCTGTGTTTTCCCCATACCCTTTACTGCACCTTCCCTATGGTTGTCCCCAACCTATATCAACAATGTTCTGTACATGAAAAGCGACACTTGTTACACGATGTTTTATTGTAAACGTGGGCTTTGCACCCCCATTTTTATGTATGTGCCCTTTTCTATGTGTGGTTTGTTATGTTAAAACCAATAAAAAAGGATTGAAACAAAAAAAAACTTACCAAACCAATATGCAATTTTGCCCTATCAAGGGTGGAAAAGTGGACTAGAAAATCTTTATGCAGGACAAACATTACAAAGTGGTAATAAAGGCAGAATTTGGCAATCAAACAACATGGCCACAAACACAATAACATAGCATTAACATTGACTTCAAAATTGCAAAATAGACATTAAAACATTCCAAGTAAAAAAATTAAAAAAGGAGCTATTGTGCTAAATGGCAAAGTATCAAATGCAGCAACATAGATTAACACACAAAACAACAACCCCTCCAAGAAGAAAAAGACAAAAGGAAAAAGCAAGTTAAACCACACCCTTACATATGCTCAAATTTAAGCGCACAGGTGATAGAAATTCACTTGCAATTAGCACTTGCGCAGTCTGTCAAAATTGGCTGTTTGTTTGGCAATTGCACATTTCATTATCATTGATCGATATGTTCAAATGTAAGCGCAGAGATGATAGAAATTCACTTGCACAGTCTGTCAAAATTGATCCTTAGATATGTAAAAACACACCTTTATATATGCTCTAATATGATCGATATGATCCTTTAGATATGTACAGCAGTAAATAGATATTCTATTAATTAAAAAAATTTAATAAGGTTGGGGAGGATTTAATGTTAAAAGTATATATATATATATATATATATATATATACTATATATATTTATTTATATTTAGATACATATATATATATATATATATATCCTACTAAAATAATAAATATAAATATATATATATATATATAAATTATTATTATTATTATAATAACTATAGTAAATACAATTATATATATATACACACACACACACATGTACATAAGCAAACAAAAGACCGTGTGTGTGCTTGTGACTTTTGTGGGAAAATCTAGTCTGATGGCAAAGCCAAGGTTTAGCCTGCGGAAAGTTGCAATATTTACCCCCAGGCGGCTCCTCCGATCAGGCATCGTAAGCTTTTATATAGGCGCCTATGTAGAAGAGTTGAACTTGGTTAACTCCTGCCTAACAGAAAATAAATAAGTCATTTTAAAATATGCTTTTTCTTAGCGCATTTAGATGTTTTAAACATTTGAACAGCATAAACATTTTTTTTTAGGGCTAAGGGTAATATGTGTGCCATCAGAAAGAATGCTTTTTTAGGGGAACAGCAAGCTCGCCAGTGTAAAGCTGTAGGGGATGCGCAGCTCCGGCCGCAAGCTCATTCAGTTGCTGAATTGCGCTACGGCTTCCGATTTTAGATTGCAAATACGAATGTGCTAGCGACCTTCCGATTTTGTTTGATGAATCGGGGCCAAAAACATAGCATTAACATTGACTTCAAAGTTGCAAAATGGACATTGATACACTCAAAGTTTCAAAAACAAAAGCAGCTATTGTGCTAAAGGGTAAACAAAGAATCAAATGCAGCAACATAGATTAATTAGGATAACACACAAAATAACAGAAGAAGAAGATAGAAAGATAAAGAAAAAAAGATAAAGGGAAAGGGCAACTTAGTCAACACTCTTATATATGCTCAAATGTAAGCGCACAGATGATAGAAATT
>NC_092859.1:65058191-65068246 GCF_032062135.1 Pyxicephalus adspersus
TATATATATATATATATATATAGAAAGATAGATATGATTATTTATTGAAGTATAACATTATTAATGTATGTGTATATATATATATATATATATATGTATACACATACACAAATATATTTATATAACTCTTGCTGGAAAAAGTCAATTTAAAATATTCTTATTTTTTAGCTCATATAGTTGTTTTAAACATTTGAACACTACAAACATTTTTTTGCTAGTGTGAAAACTGCTGGGGCTGCGCGTAAGCAGAGAGATTGCTTCAGTTGAAGACTTCCGCGCGAGTACGCCGGTGCCTCCGATTTGGTTGATGAATTGCTTTTAGGGCTCCGATTCTGGATCGTGAATACGTGTGTGCGTCGAGCTTTTGATTTGGCTTGATGAATCAGGCTCAATATATCACTATGTGGAAACAAAACATGATATTCTACTTTTTTGGACAGGGCCAACATCACTTTTAGTTAAAACTCATTGAATTAATTAATTTAACTATGGAATACAATACTACACAAATATCATTCCTGAATTTAAATATCCGCATTGATGAAAACCATTGCATTATCACTACACTTTTTCATAAGGCCACCACCGGAAACACTATTTTACATGCAGACAGTGCACATCCTAAAGCTCTCATAAACAGCATACCATACAGTCAATTTTAAAGACGTAAACAAAACTGCACCACTGACACAGCTTTCAAAAAAGAAGCAAATGACCTTTGCAATAAATTAGAGAGGGTATTCCAAAAAAAATTTGAAAAGATCATATCAGAAAGAACTACAACATCAGAAGAAGGACCTCTTGCACAAAACTGGAACATATTAAGTTACGAACCTAAGGTGAGCAAATTCATCGGTCACTTACCATAAATCACAGTCCATCTAGTATCCAGTCACTTCCAAAATATCAAGTACAATCAAACAAACTCATGGTACATTTAAATGTGGCCACTGTTATCATTGTGTATGGATAAAAGGAGCTGTAAGGAATGTAATTTTGCTGAGTCTTGAAGTTGAGTTGTTTTTGTGTTTTTTGCTATATTTTGCTATATTTTGCAAATAATTGAGTTGTGTCGAAACTAGTTAAATCCTCCTTATCAGTAGGTCAATATTTGCTCCATCCTTACCTTGAGGCTTCTTACCTTGAAAAATCTTGCTCAGCGAAGCTGTTAAGTGGAATAACTACATGTTTGAGCTGCTTGTGTGGTATCCACTACTCCCAACACGTTGAAAACAGAGCCCACAATAGAGAGGGAACATAACCTGAGATCAGCAGGAAATCGCCTTAAAAGTAGCCCTCACTATAACACTTCCTAAAGGCACCAAACATAGACCAACATATTGGCCCTAAATTTAAAAATAAAATGTGCATACGCTCGTCAAGCGTATGTACGCGCCAATATACGAGGCGTTTTTCTGCCTGCTCTCTGTTCTGTGTGCATCTACAGTCCTTTACAGGTCAATTTGAATCTTTAATGCTTCATCTTCTTTTGGGTAACTCATATTGATTTGCTGCCACACAACTCCTCTGTTCATTTGTGGTAGTGTTATAGGTTTGTGCTGTGCTGCCTGATCTTAGCACTATTGTATACAAACACACTTCCACTTTCTGTCCAAACAGGTTGTCAGTTGGTTGTCCAGCTGAGTTGCATACTCATTGTAACACACCTGATGGTGATGGAAGGGGTTCCAGGTTGCCCAGCACAACATCAAAGCACATTGATTGCCAAGCTCACAAGCAGGGTCAAGCACTCTTACATACCAAATAGTATGCTTTATTTATGTGTTTACATGATTCTAATCGTATTAGTAATTTTGTATTTTGTAGAAAAATTCCAGGAACAATTTAACTTAGTTCCAAACATATTTTATTGCTTTGTGCCAACAAACTCATTTTTTTTTTTTGCTCCAACAAACTCATTTTTTTTTGCTCCTCAAACTAATGACCAGAATGTCAAAAGGCATTTTTTCCTGTCCCGCCAGGTCAATCATACATCTCTCTGGAAGGTAAAATTGCAGCAAAAACCAAGAGAAGCTAGGCTGTGCCAATAATGATGAGGCTCCTGGACTCTCTATATATTTTAGGATGGGAGTCCTTTCAAACCACCTCGCCCTTTAGTGCCATCGATGGCCCCCAAAACATTAGAAAACACCTTTTCTTTCCTCCAGTCCTGAGCTGTTTAAGGGAAGTGAATATATATAGGGACAAGGTCCACAATGGCATTGATGACCTTCGTAAAATCCCTGGAAAGTGTAGGCTGGCTTAGTCCGCAAATTAAGGCCGAGGAGGTTTGAAAGGAACCCCTTCCTAAGATATACAGAGTGGCCAAGAGCCTGGTCATTCCTGGCACTGCCTGGCTTCTCTTGGTTTTTGGAGCAATTTATTCTTCCAGCAAGCTGTACAGGTCATGGATGACCTGGTGAGACTGGCGGAAACACCTTTTGACATCCTGGTCACGTAAAGTCTTAAGGTGGCCACGTTCCAAGAAAATGTGTGGCTCCCGGACCCGTTGTGAAGTAGAAAATTGCTCCTGTGGTTGTTGTTGTTGCTGCTCCTCTTCTGCAGTAAGAAGTAGAGTTGTGTTTAATGCCACAACAGCAGTAGTGAAGAGCAAGTCTACTTCCAAATCCTGCTCCATGACAACAAGGAAAATTCTCGCCCCAGCGCACATTTAAGTGCGCATAAACGTGCGCACGTACTGTATCCCTATAAATTTGCACGGAGCTTCTTAGACATTCTGCATGCAAACCAAAACTTTACAAAGACAAAAAGAAACACACAATTCAGAAGGCTGCTACAAGAAAAACGAAAAGTAAGAATACACCATTTACTTTATTCCTCCAAAAAATGTTTTTGGTGTGTTGTCCCATAACTCTTTTATTTTTTTCCTTCTAGTAACATGGAGCCAAGGAGAATGGCCACCACCATCGCTGCTGCTGCTGCCGGCCCCGCCACTACTACCACCACCACCCCAGGGTCTTCAGTTCTTAGACCAACAGGCAGTTCCCTCACGCCAGCTAGGTTGCTCTGTGAAGCAGGCCAAGTAACATCCAGGCCCCTGGCCCCTCAAGCTGACACCTCAGCCAGTTTGAGCCAGATCAGGGATTCTGCTTCCAAGGCAACCAGCTTCACTCCTGAGCAAAATGCAGCCCTCACGGAGTCCTATGCACAACATTTTCCACGACTCCGTGGGGACTTTCACTCCCGGACCTCCCATGCTATAAGGCAGGGACTCTGGGAGGAAATTGCCAGGAGTGTAAATGCAGTGGGTAGTACACAACAGACCATTACCCAGGGTCAAAAATGAGTGACATCTTCAGAGTCGTCAAAAGGCTCCTGGGTACAGAGGCCGGAAGGAGTGGGACCTATCGTGAACATCTCGTGCAGCATCTCAGGGAGTATGAAAGCTTTGCCATTCATTAGGCCAGAAACGGTGGTAGGGGTGGATGACTCTGATGCTTGGCAACCATGTAAGTTCAATCCTTTTACATTATATAATTACCAATGTGAATTGGATTTTTGCATTTTTGTGGGATTGCAACAGTTTAGACATTAGCATTGGGAACAAAAAAGGATTGTGTTTTTACTTATTTATGTTTGGGGTGAAATATACCTATTTAGTGTATTTTTACCTTCTTTTGACTTGCATCAACAATGTGTGTATTTCAATTTTTTTACAATAGTATGCCCTGAGACTCAGCAGTCCCCTCCTGCCCTCTGTGCTCGGGATGATGTGGATCATGGTGATTTCACTTCGCATCGAGATGACACTTGGGCTTCCTCCTGGTAAGCTGAACCTTCATTGGTAAATCTTGTTTGTCATTGTGCATGTGTCTCTAATCATGTTTATAACCACACTCATGTGTAATATGAGTGTTTAATTTCACACATTTTTGGCTCTGGGAGTGTTATGTTTTGTGGTTAGATTTGTGGTGAACCGATCAATCCAAATGGACTTGGGTTAGAGTGAAGCTCACTCTTTTTCATTTGCTTTTGTGATTTATTTAACAGATCACCATCTACAGGAGGAGGTTGTTGATCCACTGCAGAAAAGCCTGGAGGAGAATACAGGTAATTTGGTTTGTGTGTGTGTTCAGCCTTCCAAAAGCTAAGTAATAACCTTGATCTTTTTATAATATATCTATATCTATATGTATAAGATTTTTTATGTTTTCTTGGGAGATGTTTCTGGTGCAGCCTTTCTTTGGGAATGTGTGAGCTTAATATGTCAAAAATAATTTTGCCTGTGCCAAATATTGGGGAGTTTTGATATGTGAAGGCTTATCACCACATTTATTCATTTTGATGTGATATATCATGTGTCTTTGTAGAACATTCATGTCTGCTAGTTTCTGGTTCTGAAGAGTTTTCATGGGCTGCATCCACTGTGGAGGTAGGCAAGAACTGGTCCATTAGTGTTTATTTTGGGATGTGTTGGGGGAATGAACTATTCCCAATGTTTTCCATTTGTGTTTTTTATGTTTAGGGCCCCTCAGGTGGACATGTACCACAAGAAGAAGAGGAGACACCTGAGGTTTCCGTAAGCAACCCATGTTTAATGTTTAGGATTCAGAATAAATGTGTCTAACATTTTATCTAACATTTGTTGATGTTCCAATGTCAGGATGCCGTCTGCATAATGTTATGGTGACCCACAAAGTTATGTGATATTGTAGTAGTTTTTTATTTTCCCTTTATAGCAACCAGTGGATGCAAGTGCATTGGGTCAACCCAGTGTGGGCAGCCAGCTTCTAAACCTCACTCAGAGGCTGGTTGGCCATTTTATAGAGTAGTGGAGTCAAGGATGTCTGCCCCAAGTTCAAATAATTTGGAACAGGTCCTTACGCTCCTACATGAAAACCTCAATCAAAATCGGCAGGACTGAGAATTTAACCAACAACAATCTGGCGGCCATGCATCGTCTTATAGAATCGGTCCAAGAACAATCAGCCACTTTGGGTGCCTACATGTTCATAGTTGACCATCTCTGTAACATGTTAAGTGAATCCCTGGGCCAACAATCTCCGCTAAATCAGGCGAATATTCACAGGCTGGGTTGGCAAATCCCAATGGGTCGTGCTGGCCCCCCATCCCCTGCAGAGCAGCCAGCTCCATCCTTCTCCCCGGCTCCACCCTGTTCGCCGGCTGTTGCCTGGCCACTTCCACCTCCTGGTCGCCCACCCTGTGCCCTTGCTCAGCAAATTAGTGCCCCGGCCACCCTTTGCCCCTGTCCGCCCGCCCAATTAGTGCCCCATTCCCAGCCACCCCGTGCCCCTGCCCAGACACATCTTGTGCCCCTGCTCACCCAATTAGTGCCCCTGCTCTCCCCTTTAATGCCCCTGCCCATCCACCCTGTGTCCCTGCTCACCCAAATAGTGCCCCTGCTATCCCAATTAGTGTCCCTGCCAGCCCTCCCTGTGCCCCTGCTCACCCAAGTAGTGCCCCTGCCCGGCCACCCTGTGACCCTGCTCACCCAAGTAGTGCCCCTGCCAGCCTACCCCATGCCCCTGGCCGCCAAATTAGTGCCCCTGCCATGTAGAGGTGGCCTGTGGCCGGGCCGCGCCCGTGACCAGGCTGTTGGGGTGGGCCACGTCCGTGGCCGGGCTGTGGAAGTGGCCCGTGGCCGTGCCCGGTTTGGGCAAAGTATGTAGATGGATGCCGGCTGCCAGCTGAGAACATTCTTCACATTCTTCACTCAATTTTTTCAGGACTCCATGAGATCGCCAGTGTGGGTTTGAGTTGGTATCCTGTGTGAAGACGCTTGTTTGTATAAGATAGCTTAATCTCTATTTTGTGTTTGCCCAATGTCCACAGGTTAGTGACCCTCGCACTTTGACACTTTACCTATCTAAGTTTCTTTTGATGTGGCCCACGTATTCTCCAAATGCAGTTTTGCTATGTATTCCCTGAAGAATGTTCCAGTTTGTAAATTTGTCAAAGTGATTTTAATCAAGTATGAAGTCTCAGCTCAATACTCTACAGGTATTGCTGTAATGACCCTAAAAAAGGCTATTATTTCCAAATACATGATGGCATCTTTGTTCACTAAATGAACACAAATCTAGTTATGTCTAGGACCAAATATGGCACACCTCACTTCTCTGACAATTGCCTGTAACAGATAAATGTGCTTGCTAATAGGTCAACAACTTTTCTGTTGGTTAAAGTGACAAACTAAGGTGTTCAGCTGTGTATTCACTGCCAAATGTATTCTTGAATGATGTTACAATTACATATATTTTGAAGAGGACATATCTAACATACCCAACTCTGTTACTTTTAAGGTCACAGGATATTTTTAAAAAAATGACCAATGCAGGAATGGAGCAAACTCAGCTAAGCTGCAAAACAGGTTGGTGTAGGATAAGAGCATGTTCGATATTTTCTTGTTCAAAGAGCCATTGTGTAAAAACTAAGGTTTCTTTTTTGTGTTTATTTAGGGATTGAATTGGATTGGCCAGGCTGGAAACAGATTTTAAATGTGCACTTGAAAGAAAATAAAATAACATTCACAAAATCTGGCTTTAGTTCTTTTCTCCCCCAAATAACTTAAAATGTGCAAAACACAACAAATATAAAAATATAACAAAACTTTTTTTAAAACATATGTACAAATGTTTTTTTTTTTTTTTTTTTTTTTAAACGGTACCGTCTGGGCATACCCCGAGGAGGGACCATTCTGAACCGGCGTTCCATGGCAGACATCCTCTGGTGCAGCCAATACAGGCTATCCCGTCTACTTCCTGGCGAGTGAAGAAAAAACAAATATATTAGGAAGAGTTAGGTCCAAACATTTTTTGAATGTACTGTCCTTGTAAAAACCAAACAAATTAAAATATATCATACCAGGAGAATGTCTGCCATGTCGCCAGGGTTGGGGTGGCGGTGGTGGGGGACTTAGAAGCTCCTCAGGAGGGATGGCTGCCTCCATCGATGTGAAACTGGCTGTGTTTGTGGAAGGAGACCAAAAAAATAAGAGAGGTAAGTACTGACCAAATGTAACAGTATAATATACAACTAGTTCTTAAATTGCACAGTGCTAAAGAATTCAAGTTATGTCATCTGACTGTTTTGCTGTTTACACCATGCCAAACAAGTAAGAAAGGTTATTCCTGGGGCAAAGCTAATTATGGCTATGGAACTCAAGTGATGCAGTTTGTTGGCAATGAAGGTTGTGGGTTTTCACAAGGGACAAATGTGGCTAAGTGACATTTAACCTTTGTCTTCTGTTAAAAGCTGCCTAGACATGAAGCTAGTCATACACTCCTAATGATACTTGTTGGAGCTAGGCCTAACAAAGTATCTCCTACTTTCTTTTCATGGTTTTTAAGGAACGTTCACAATATCTAAAATAGAGAAATACTTACATTCAGATGAGGAACTTGTGTCCTGTGGAGGAGGTGCTGGCAAGGGTGCTCCAGTAGCTCTAGATAAAAAATGAACACCATAAGTAAAAGTGGGTGGGCAGGACTACAGTAAATTTGTAGGGTTAGTTAAGGTAAATAGATTAATGCAGAATTTCTAAATGATACTTTTTGCCTACATCCAAAAATTTTGAGCAAACATTTGTCAGTACAACTATGAACAACTAGACAACTGTCTATTTTTATTCATGCTAGCCAACAACCTAGAAAGAACCTTCATTTGATGCATGATAAATGACTAGAAGCTACATGAAATCCTGCTAGATCTTTCTTTGTATTTGTAACCAAAAATGGTGAAAGTAGTGTGAGAATGTGTTGAATTGCAACATGTTACGAAAGTTGATTCTAAGGTTAGCTTACATGTAATCTCCTCAGCCGCCTCCTTTCCTTCATCGGAGGACTCTGGCTGCAGATGTTGGGCAGCGGGCTCCTCCTCCGGAGATGGCTCTTCCTCTGGGGATTGCTTCTCCTCCCCCGGGGATGGCACATCCTCCTCTCTGATTGCCTCCTCCGGTGATGCCTCCTCCACATCCTGGGGGACGGCTAGTCGCCTGTGTGGCCGCTGTATAATTTGCAGCCGCCGGCGGGATGGAGAGTTGGCTGTAATAACAAAAACATATATCCAAAATTATTAGGGGTAGTAAAATATAGGAAGTGAAAAACAAACAGTTCTAGGCTAAACAATACTACTTTACACAAACAACAAACATTTTAAAACACCACTCCTTAACTAGAGGAGAAGACAAACTGCAAAACATAACAGACAGGATGCGGTCCCCCACTTCACGTACCAAATTGGCCCTCCTCCGCTTGAGGTCGCTCCAAACATGTTGGATCTGTACGACAGTTGGGCGCGTACCTGCAGGGGTCCACAGCCTGTCTCCCAGCCTCTCCGCGATTTGTCGCTTGACAAAAATAGAGCGCTGCTGGTCATATCGCCGCAGAATCATTTTCTAAAGAAAAAGACAAACAAAATGTGAGTTATTTTGACAACAACCAAACACTCCTTAAAAACAAAAAAAGAGATCACTGATTGATTGATATATTTTCTTTTTTTTTTGGCAAATTGACATAGTTTGGTTGTTATTGTAAATTGTTTGTTAATACTGTGTGTAGATATATATGGGTATACTATTACTATTTACTAAGAAGCTTCCGGTTGCCACCCCACTAAGCTTATTCCTAGTTAAACCATTGTAAAAACAATAATTGTGCTCCTAGATGTACACTCTGTTTATCCGGTTTTAGTGAAGCATTAGTAAGTGCCAGACATACATACATACATACATACATACAATCTAGGGGCAAAATGTAAGCACCATTGCATTAGGTCAGATAATGCAGCACATGTGGATTTTTTTTTGTTGACACGGGAAAAAAAAAATTAAATAAAAAAAGTGGATAAATACGAAACAAGGGAATATCTATGTGACACAATAGAATTATGTGCTTTCACCAAAATCAGGATTGTGGTCTCAGCTATCCAGAGGACATTGTACCAGAAGGCTTCCACTGTCCTCCGGGCAAAGAAAGATAATTTCCAGCCTTGCTGATAGCGAGGAGGCTAATTAGTGCTCTTCAAATGATCTACCTCTGATTGAGCTTAATGGGGTAGAATCATGAAGATTTTTACAAACCGTATATTCACACCGAAAAATGTGCATGTACATAGTTGTCAACAGCCAACTTTAGGTGTGTGGACCTCTACTCAGCTCTCATCTGCAGCTCTAATCCATTGAAAGAACAATAGAGGATGCTCCATTCTCAGCTTCCGTGGCGAGGATTCCAGCTGCCGATAAGAGATGGGCAGTGGGAACTGTGCAGCTAGAATGAGATGGGGACACAGGCTGTCCCTCCCCCATTCTATAGCTGTCCTATGGCTTATAAAAAACTACTTGGGAAAATATATCCACTCTGTGGGCATGTGTAACAACATCATGGGCACAGTGATATCTGGGCGTGGGAATTCTGCGTGTCATATCTTGCAGCTTTACAACTCTGAGTACAAGCACAGAGGACACTCATAGATAATAGTTCCAAAATATCCACAAAATCTCAGCCCAACAGATTTCAAGCATATGAAGATATGGGGATCCCAATTGCAAACACTATAGAAAATCCTACATTGGGAACGCTTTTTCCAAAGCAAGTGCACAAAGGTGTACTTAATTGAAAAAGTGGCCCCCTGGGCCTACTTACATAGCAAGGAGCAAGTGCCCCCCCACTTGAACCTACATTTTCTGGTTTTTGCACCTCACCATTCCCAATAAACTGGGGTTCCCTAAAATGTAGGTATACATTTCGGGGGTAACACCCCAATACGTAAGTGGCCCAGGGGGGGCATTTTGCCTCCTAGATGCACTTGCTTTTAAAACAGCAACAACCTCCAAGAAATGTGGTTGAGAAGTAGCTAGTAGGATCCTCAAAATTTCAAGTAGTTACAAACAAGGGTTTAGGACATGTGTAGGATTAAAGACGGTGAGGAATATGAGAAGCAGCCTTAAAACACATTAACTGTGCAAACATGCATGATGCAAAAACACATTTAAATGTGCAAACATGCATAATGCATAAAACACATTTAAATGTGCAAACATGCATAATGCATAAAACACATTTAAATGTGCAAAC
>NC_092859.1:65069841-65080502 GCF_032062135.1 Pyxicephalus adspersus
ATGATCGATGGAGGACGACGCTGGATGAGCACAGGGGGACCAGGTAAGTATGGATGTACAAAATCTCGGGCTTAACCATCCTTGCAGTTTTTTTTTGCCCGAGCGAAGGTCGGGCTTAACTGCAAGGAGGTTAAAACACATTTAAATGTACAAACATGGACAAACATGTATGCTTATTGTACTAAAAAGAACCCCCCAGCCCCCCGCTAAAACTTTTAAAGAAATTCACTTACCTGAATGATGAAGCACAGACCCCTCCCTGCAAACAACAGGCGCGACATGATGATAATGCAGATATGAACGTTTTTGAATTATGGACTAACATGCTGGTTTGTACACTTTGAGCCAAACATAACTTCTTGTTTTTCAAGCCTTTCAGGGTGTTTATTCAGTTTGAACTGCATGTTAGACCTTGCCCAACTATATATTGACTTACCTCAGCTTGGTAGTGGAAGCACATGAAGAGGGTTTCCTCCTTTAACCAGAAGCAATATCATCCATAAATGTCCCTTGACATCAGAAATCATAGGAAGAACTAGGTAATCTTTTCAATTTGAATTATGTTAAGCAATATGCCTAAAAATTCCTCATTGCCAATTTTTCCTAAAATTTATTATGTACACACATAAATGCATACATACAGATATATATGCATAAATGTACATTCATGAGTGCACATTAGGTGTATATTTGTTTTAAAAGAAAAACTTACCGGAATGAGGATCCTTCTCTGGAAATGTTTTCTACTAATAGAACTGTTCACACGCACATAGTGGTTACATCACACTGAGTTTTAATAGGCCAATTGTGCCATTTCTGCCAGTCAAACTAATCATAGAAGGGGACTGCTTAAAAACAAGATTATTAGAATTTTTGCATTTGAGGTCCTGGGACATAGTAAAGGAGATCACAAAACAAACCCCACAAAAAATATACAACATTTGGACAAAAACTTTATTCAAAATAAATCTATTTGCGGAAAGGTCTCATTAAAATATAGAGAACACACAGATAACAATAAATTTACATGACAAAATCAACCATAAAAATACACATGTAAACGCACACTTGCATACAAAGTCTAATTATTTCCAAAGTGGCCCCAAAAATATTGCATTCCAAAAATATTTACCAAACTAATATGCTATTTTGACCTATCAAGGGTGGAAAACTGGATCAGAAATATTTATGCAGGACAAACTTTTAAAGGTGGTAATATAGACATATTATTCTAATGAAACAATATGGCCAAAAACACAATAACATAGTATTGACATTGACTTCTTAATAGCAAAATGGCCATTAAAACATTCAAAGTACAAAAAACAAAATCAGCTATTGTGCTAAATGGTAAGCAAAGTATCAAATGTAGCAACATACATTAAGCTAATAAACAAAACAACAGCCCCTCCTTGACCCCCCCAAAAAAATTAAGACAAAGTAAAAAAGCAAGTTAGACAACACCCTTATAAATGCTCATCATTATGCGCACAGGTGTTGAAAAATAATATGCAACTGGGCGTGCGGAGTACCTGAAATTTGGCTGTTTGGTTTTTTGACAGTTTGACATTCCATAATAATTTATTGATCCGATCCTTTAGATTTGTACACCAGTAAACAGCTATTGAAGAAAAAACAAAAAAAGGAGTGAAAGATTTTTCGATAATATATTTCTAATTAATGATGATATATATATATATATAAATATATATATATATATATATATATATATATATATATATATATATATGTGTGCCTGTGTAAAGAGATGAAATCAGTTAACTCTTTCTAAACCTGAAAATATTAGGTCATGTAAAAGTATGCCTATTTTGCAGCTAATATAAATGTTTAAAACATTTGAACAGGCCAAACATTTTTATTTAGGTCTAAGTGAAAGATGTGTGCCATTATAAAAATGTATATTTTAGGGGAACGGTGACTTAATGCAAGCTCGCCAGTGTCAAACTGCCGGGAATGCGCAGCTCCAGCAGCGAAATCATTTCGGTTGATAACTTCTGCGCGAATATGCTTGCGCCTGAAATTTAGTTAATAAATTGATCGAAGGCTTCTGATTTTGGTTTATTTTGTTGATATCAACATTAAAGGCCACACAACTACCTGGCCTTAATGATGTACGTAGTTTTAAACTATTTCTTTGAATCACTATACTATAAAAAATATTTGGAGACTCATTGTTCAACTATAAAAGCATATCTAATATAGATAAAGGTTAACACCCCCCACTTTTTTTAATATTTTATCACACATACAACATTGAGACATACCTTGAACCACTGAGGAGGACTCTGAATAATAGTCGGGTAATAAGGACTACAACGGTTAATTCAAAGACGCTAGTTGATCTCTTGTTAAGTATATGTAATTCCAACCCCATGATTCCACAATGGGCTTGGGGATATGCACATGAATTGTAATTTAATTATAAATGAATGATTGTATACATAATTATTATTTTTTTAAAAAAAAAACGCCCTAAAAACCCTGCCTATATCTTTCCCTCCTAAATTATACATAAAAACGCCTACAGGCAGGCCACTATTATAAAAAGTATGGGTATACGGAGAAAAGTTTTCTCCAATCACTATCACTAACGACACAGGAGGGAGGCCAGCACTACAAACATATTATAATGATATAGTACCTACTTACAGTCTATATTGTCATTGGTGGTATGTTTTCTGAGCACATGGATACCTATCTATAAGTAAGTGACTCTTTAATTCTAAGATTATGCATATTAGGATTATTATTATATTTTTATGGATGCCCCCATTCTTTGGTTAGGATGCATTAATTTCCACCAAAATTATCTGCTAAGGACTACATAATTTTTTATGGAAATGAAAAACCTTAGAATTTAAAGTGGGCATAAGTTATTTTTCCCATGACTGTATGTATTTAAACATGAACACGAAAAAAGAAAAAAGCAAATGATTCAATGTCACCAAAACTTATTGTTGATGATACTTAAAAACAATGTATGAACTATTAAAAACCAACATCCTCTACAGTCACTTGTTTTACATTCTCCCTCTTTGACTTTGCTGTATTTTATACTTTCATCTGTTAATCCCTTTCGCCCATCAATTCATTGCCAGAAAAAAACAAAAAAGCACAGATGGTTGACAGATGGATGTAAAAAGAATCTATGAAGCATGAAAGGTTGAGAAATTAATGTATAGGCTTTTGTACAGGAAAGTTAGATTTTATTTTAAAGAACTGTAGAATGGATAAGAACACTATTCGAAGAAGGATGCAGAGAGGCAAAAAAACAGTTGATAGCTAACTGGTAGAAAGCTAGATGAAAAAATACAGTATAACTTGATGGCTAGATGGAAATACATGGAAGTAAGTATAGAAAGGCTGACAGACTGGGACTAATATTTGGTTTTAGGTGATTTTTGTATAGTACTGCACATGTGGATTTTATGGGCCTGATTTTTTAAAGCTCTCCAAGGCTGGAGAGGATACACTTCATCATCGGTGAAGCTGGGTGATGCAGCAAACCTGGAATTGTTGAAGACACACTAGGTCAAGAAGACACACTAGACACACTGCAATGCACACAGAGGAGAGTAGTCCCTAGTGTGTCTTCTTGACCTCCTGTAATGGCCTAGTGGCCAAAGAATTTGCTGACCCCCGTGTTAGTGAGTTAAACTTTTAGTGTTGCCCTCCCTTTTCAGGAAGAGGCTCAATGTTGGAAGATTTTCCTATGAAACAGATTGTGTGTTTGGTTTGAAATTCAAAGCTAAAGTTCCACTTTTGCATGATTGGGCAGAGCAATATTGCAGAAAGGCGATATCCCTTCTGCAATAATACGTCTTACATCCCTGATCACTCTGGATTCTTGAAATCATGGCTGGGAATGGGCAACCTAAGCTTTGGTTGCCAGGGAAAGATCGCCAAAGATCATTCAGTAGGGGAAGGAGAGATTGAAGATAGTGGAGCCCGGCGTTGGAACATGGATCACATCTGGATAGGCTGAAATCCGTACACTTACAGTACTACAGTATACTAGCCATTTACGATTGTAAAATGGAAAAAAATGGTGGCCAAAGCCAGTCTAGGTCAACTACAAATTACAACCTAGGCTACGATCTATCAATATGCAGACAACCTGTTTAGTAGATAGTACATACTTATAAGCAGATACTTATGTAAATACCTATGTAATTAGATAATACTGGGTTGATTATTAGTTGCTTACCTAAAAAATTCTATTTGACAAAGTGTATAACATTTTTCTTATAGCAAAAATCAGTAAAGAAAGTGAACCTGTGTTTACTTTAAATGTCCATTCATGTACATGAGAAATAAAAGCATATCTTTCCTTTTGGAATAGTTACAGAAACAACTCACTAGTGCCTATTTAGTGATCAAAAAAAATTGCTCTGGTCTCTCCTCAGAGGCTTTGTTTTTCCTCTATTGCATTTCACACAGCATACCTGGTAGCACCATGTTGTTCATTACAGTTGATCTCACACCTCTGACCTTCCTGTAACAGTCACGTGGCACTGATTTCAGTGTACCACAGCAGACTAAAGGATTGGCTTTAGCAGTTAATTTGAAAAAAAATTAAAAAATGTACATATTAATATCTGACCAGATTAGTCTGTTTTTGCAGCATAAGCTTTGACAAAGGATTTGTGCATTTGAAACAACTGGTGAAGATGAAATTGCCTTTACTTTAGCTTTACTTTATTGACTAGAGAATCATTAACTAGTTCCAACTCCCACTGCCAATCAATGACCAATGTGACCGATGTTGCAGTCAATACGCTCCTAATTTCCTAACTGAAGTACATTCTCTAATAGATAATGAATACAGAAGCTTCGTTAGGAAAACAGCTAAAAATCCCTGAAATGCTTTTCACACTTAAACCGTTGAGATCCATAAGGCTCACTATACCTTAAAACATGGTTATCCAACCACTGCTAGGACATCATGTTTATTAAACAACCTTAAAAATCTGTTGATATGGCATTAATTATACTATTCAGAACAATAAATATAAACAAGAAGACTTTAATATAAGTTCAAACAATAGGTAATTGAAAAAAAAACAGGCAACACACATAACATATAGTTTGTGCCTGATTTGAACTTAACACGAGCTTCAAAGTGGAACCTAACTGAAGAATTAATTTAGCTTCTCTGTGATTTTCCTTAAAGATCATATAGATATGATTTCTGGGAATTGTAAATAGGGTAATCACAACTAGTGTTGATGTTCGAATTCGGGTTGTCCCTATATTCGACCCGGATATGGCTGTTCGAATTCGGGTAGACCCGACCCAAAAAACACGGGATTCGACAGCAAAAATTTGGGAGAAAAATAAATTTTTTTTTTTTCTTAAATTATTTATTTCGTATGTGTTTTTTATTTTAAACTTGTTCTTTTTTTATTTTTTACAGGTTATCCGACAATGACATTATGAATCATAATGTCATTGTGGGATTCCTGGACCGTGGGAACTTTGCGGTGCCTTCAATTAGCTGTAACCACAGGCAATACGAGGGCAATAGAGGTTGAATGGAAATACCATCTCCATTCATACCTCTACTGCTCTGTGATTGGCTGAGAAATAGGAAACCCTGATGGGAGCTCAAGCATCATCAGGGTTTCCTATTCTTCAGCCAATCAGGGAGCAGAGCAATCAGCGGAGCTTTACTATGCTCACAGCTCTGCTCCACTGATCGTGGAGTGATCAAGGGAGCAGAGCTGTCAGCATAGTAAAGTTCTGCTGATTGCTCTGCTCCCTGATTGGCTGAGGAAAGGGAAATCCTGATGATGCTTGAGCTGTCATCAGGATTTCCTATTTCTCAGCCAATCACAGAGCACTAGGGAAGAATGGGCACAAGTCTCCCCATTCATCTCTAGTGCTGAATGGCTGAGAAATATAAAACTTCAGCCAGAGCACTAGGGGTGAATGGAGAGGCTTGTCCTCATTTAACCCCTAGTGCCCTGCAATCCCTCACTGTCAGGAGGATTTCCAGGTTCATTGCAACCCTGGAAAGCCTCCTTTCATTGGGATAACATGTAAAAAAAAAAAAAAAAAAAAAAAGTTAAATTACAGAAACACACACATTAATAAAATAATTTTAAATATAAGCCTTGTCCTATTTTTTACTTATATTTTAACCCTTTCAGGGAATGAGTAAGGGGATTTATGTACCCCTGTACTCATTCCCCAGGGTGGGGCGGTGGAGATCTGGGAGTCTCCTTATTAAAGGGGGCTTCCAGATTCCAAAGTCCTGCTAAAAATGTTTATAAAAGCCCCCATTGTTTTCAATGAAAGCTTTCATAAAAGCTTAAAAACGCTTGAAAAATCCTCCATTGAGTTCAATGGAAGCATTTTCCCGCGTTTATCCAGCGTTTTAATTTTTTTAAATGTTGCAAGCAACGTTTAAGATAACGCTCAAAAACGTGCCTGAAGGAAACGTCCTGGTGTAGATTAGCCCATGGGAATGCAGTCCATGTAGACTAAAGCTGCATACACACGTCCAATAATTATCGTTAGAAACGACCGATGAACAACCAATTGGCCAAAAAAAAGTGACCAAGGACGCCGACGAACGAAGATTGTCGCTGGAAATGAACGACCGCCACGGTTGATCTGATTGGCCGACGATCTTTCACTTTCTATCGTGTGTACAGTATCGTGTCGTTCAGTGATTGTGCATGTTTCTGCGGTACAACTTTACATGTCCCTCCCTGCATCGTTCAAACGATTGTATCTAGTGTGTGGACACTGTTGGTGGATTATATATGAAAGGTCATATTGTTACAGCATGTACAGAATTGTGCACAATATGATTCTTCAAGTATAATCGTGCATAATCGTTGATCGGTCGTAATCGTTCATTTTCTAACAATAATTCTTGGAAGTGTGTACCTAGCTTTAGGCTAAAATAGATTTGACAGGCGCTCTTTATTCTTCATGTGAAGTACAGGGGTATGTAATAGTGTTATGTATCTTTTGATGTATCTTTTTACAATGTATCTTTTTATGTATCCTTTTAAAATGTATCTTTTTACATCTGTTTGGAGGCTGTAGAAGCTCTACACAGTGCTGAAAAAAACCCGAATTTTTCCTCCCATTGACTTCAATGGTGTTCGAATTTGACATTCGACCACCCGAATTTTTTTGCTATATTCGAGCGAATGGCTGCGGAATCGAATAGTGAGCAATTGGACCAACACTAATCACAACGCCTATAAGGATCCAGCCTACTGCCATCTGTTACAAAAGCATTGACAGAAATAATGTATGATAAAATATTGTCTGGATTAGAAAAACTCAGAATATCTCACAACCTTCTAAATGACAATGAATATTCAAATAGATGTGTTGAGCTGAATGATTACTCAAACAGAAGGTACTTAGTGTACTAAATGTACTCTGACTATTTATAATTAACAAGCACCAGTTTGTTGGCCAAAATCATATTTAGTTCTTTATTTTTTCTACCATCTTTTATTTGCTAACATTCTAAGGTATAAAGTGTGTCTCACAACTGGAAAACATTCTGTTCTATGCATCATTTCAATAGATTATATACATAGGCAATACAATAGGATTTTTGTATTTTATTTTATAGATCTTTACTGCTATCCATCATTTAGAGCAATTTCCATACTTTTAACAAAAATCAATGCCTTTGAAAAAAAATATGTAAGCTGTATTTGTGTATGGACTCCAAATGAGACATATGCTCCTAATGAATTTTCTAATTATTCCAATTAAAAACAAATAAATCAGCTTTTTGGAACCATAGGTAGTAACATAGTATTTAATCATATTTCAGTACCAGTCTGACCTTGTTATTTTCACCTTTATCTTATCTCAAGAGGTAGTGTTATAGATAAAGACCCATGTATACCAGCCTTGAACCAGTATACTCAACACACAAGTAACAGGCATCAAACACTCCCTAACATTCTAAACAGAAAATGTGTGTTCAGCACAAGGGCTTAATCGAGACAAATCTTCATAAAATATTTTTATTTACATAGGGTAGAAGAATCTATTTGGCCTAAACTAGAGAAGTGTGCAAAGTGTAAAATGTGTTTTTGCTCACAGCATCAAATAACTTTCAACTGTTAAAGTTGAAAATAAAACCATGAACCTGGTTGATTACCCCGGCTAAAAGAAACATTTGCGCACTTTTAATACATCAAGTACTACAGAAATATCAGCACTAAATTATATATTATTTTGCAAAACGTTTGGGCAGGTGTGGACAAAATGCCATAAAGTAAGAATGTTTTTACAATTTTTTTTTAATTTTATAATGATCAAGTTATTATTAATTTACAAAAAAAAAAAAAAGTGAGCTAACAAGAAAAATACAATTAGTAGGTTGTGACTACCTTTTTCCTCAAACCAGCATAAATTCATACAGGTACACTTGCACAACACCTGGGATTTTGTGGGATTATAGTCAGGTGTATGAATAATAAATTATACCAATATTGATCATCTTTTTCATATGTAGGTTGTAACATAGTAGTTAACTGAAACAAAAACAGGTGTGTAGGAGGCTTAAACTGGGTGAGGAACAGTCAAACTCAGCTACCAAAGTGAAGACAGTTTCATGTTACAAGGCATATATTTAAAAAAATATCATAAAGGCACAAGGTGGTTAAATTACATCAGAAAAGTCTTTCTTGGGAAAGGGTTTTAGGATGTGCTGTTCAAGTTCTTTGAGGTTCAAGAAACACAAAGAAACACAAAGAAACACAAAGAAACAGGCAATGTTGAGAACCATGGATACAGAGGCTTGCCAAATAAACTCAGTGTGGCAGATGAAAGACACAACATGTTTACTTCCCTTTGAAACCAGAAGATGTCCAGAGGAGCCATCCGCTTAGAACTGGCAGAAAACTCGGGACCCAGGTGGACCCATCTACTGTCTGGAGAAATTTTGAGGAGATCTTCATGGAAGAATTGTACCCAAAAAGTCATACCTCCACATGGAAAAAAAGCCAGAAAATGGCAACAGGTGCTCAAAAGATGCTCAACATTTTAAATATTTGGTTGTAGCCAAAGGCAGTTTGTTTGCCAAAGGGGTGGAAAGCAGTACAATAATGAGTGCCTGTAGACCACAGGTAAGAATGGCGGAGGTTCTTTACAAATTTGGTTCTGCTTTACTTCAAATGGATTTTGAGATTTGGCCAGGATTAATGGCGTCCTAAATTCCCAGAAATAAAACAGATACTCTGATTCACCCTAAGTTTATTATGGATCAATACAACAACCTCAAACATGCTAATGTCAGTGGGAACTATCTTCAGTAAAAATAAGAACATGGAGTCCTGGAAGTGATGGTTTGTCTGCACAGAGCCCTGACTGAACATCAAGTGTGTCTAAAATTACATGAAGAGACAAATTTGAGGCAGCCTACATCCATAAAAGGTTGTGGTTAGTTCTCCAAGATTTTGGAACAACCTGACTGCTGTGTTCCTTAAAAATCTGTAGACAAGTTTACCTAGAATAATTGCTGTTTTGAAGGCAAAGAAAGCTCACACCAAATATTGCTTTGATTTAAATTTCTCTTCTGCTCATTCACTTTGCTTTGGCAATTGATAAAAATAAACTATTAACACTTCTATTTATAAAGGCATTGTTAGTTTTTAACACCTGCCTAAAATGTTGAACAGTATTGCCATTATTTATGAGGTTGGGTTATATCCAAATGACTGATTGCCATAAAATTACCACATCTATTTTTGATGCAGTTCTATTCTCACTACAATAATCCATGTATGAACATGCAGGGTCTGCATCTTTGTAAAATGTATCTTTTAAAATATATCTAGTCAAAACATTTTGTATTTTTTTTCAGAAAATATTCTTATTTCAGGTAAGTAGAGGTTTTACTGCTCTACGGAGCTCAGTTAGAGAGACTCCTCCTAATTTTCTGTGCTGGGGGCAATGTTTTCTCAAACAGGAAGTGAGAGAAATGGGAAATCTGCAACCAGGAAACAAAAAGCTGACAAGGGTTCTAGCATTTCCAAACTTAATCTAAAAAAGGATGTGTTATTCTGTGTATTGTTGGAAAGTTTCCCTCATTTCCTGTATTGTCTACGGTAGAGAGAGAGATAGAGGGTGATTAACCAAGCAAAATCGGAAGCTCGCTTGCGCATTCGTATTCGCGATCCAAAATCAGAAGCCTTCGATCAAGTTATCAAATAAATTTCAGGCGCTGGCGTATTCATGCGGACGTTAGTAACCAAAATGATCTCGCTGCTGGAGCCGTGCATCCCCAGCAGTTTGAGACTGGCGAGCTTGCATTAAAAGTCACTGTTCCCCTAAAAAAGCATTCTTTCTAATGGCACACATATTACCCTTAGCCTTAAAAAAAAATGTTTGTGCTGTTCAAATGTTTAAAACATCTATATGCGCTACGAAAAAAGCCTAATGACTAATTAGCCTAATGACTAATGATTAAAATGACTTATTTCTTTCCTGTTGGGCCAGAGTTAACTGAGTTCAGCTCCTCTACATAGGCGCCTATCTAAACGCTTCCGATGCCTGATCAGAGGAGCCGCCTGGGGGTAAATATTGCGACTTTCCGCAGGCTAAACCTTGGCTTTGCCATCGGACTAAATTTTCCCACAAAAGTCACAAGCACA
>NC_092859.1:65082319-65107789 GCF_032062135.1 Pyxicephalus adspersus
TGTGTCAATGTATCGCCTTCTAATCACTCTGTGTCAATGTATCCCCTTCTAATCACTCTGACACAGAGTGATCAGAAGGGGATACATTGACACAGAGTGATTAGAAGGGGATACATTGACACAGAGTGATTAGAAGGGGATACATTGACACAAGATGATCCCGCTGTGATGCTGGGGCGCCTCTCCGTCGGGGGGCGTGACCGGGCAGGAAATTTTTAAAGCAGAATACAGAGTAATCTGCTTTTAAATACCACCCGGGTCCCTGCCACCCCGCTGCATGCATATGCAGTTAGATGTGATGCACCATGCAGGCTTTCCGAATGGTGCATCGCATCTAACTGCAGATGCGATCACCAATAGTTAATTCCAGGGGTGATACCAGCGGCGATTTTCCCACCCCGAGTCACACTCGGGATTACCGCTGGGGGGGTTAAAAAAAGAAATAAAACCCACGACAATTTATTCAGAAAAGGACTATGTATATAATACATTCAAATACCAATATGTGACAATGGGACAATTTGTACACAATTTGTACTCAATTTGTACTCAATTTGTACTCAATACTTGTGGAAAAAATGACAACACATTGCTGAAGAATTGCTAAACTACAGAAACTGGCATTACAAACCAGGCACAAAAACATTGCAGCAACAGATGAAACTAACCATCATGAGAATTACAAAAAATCACATGAATGTATACCATCCAAGCAAACGTACTTGATTAAGCGTCGAGCGTACGCGCATTTCATTGATGAATCAGGGTGATAGAAAGAGAAGGATCAGGAGAGGATGGTAAGTTCCACAGTGCAATGCACAACCTGCCTTTTTGTACACATGTACTGTAGTTTAATTAATTCATTCACAAGCAACACCATCTGCAAAACATAAATGGAGTGTTTTTATCTCACTGAAATCGATTGGCTTATTTTACTTCCACTGACATCAAGAATTTAGAATTTTTTTTTCACTCACGGATACCAGTATTGGGAATTATTTCATTCCTACTGATATCAATGATGGGGTTTATCATATCCCACTATCACTGATGATAGGATATGTTTTATCCCACTGAAATAATGATGACAAAGAAAAAAATACAAAACTGAAAAGCGGCAGTCAACATAATACCCCTATTTAAGGAATAAAAAGGGCATTTGGCTACCCTAATTTTTTCGTGATTTTCAAATTTACTAAGCAGGAAGTGAACCAACATTGTAAAAATTTACAGCAAACAGCACATATTTCAGTCACAAATAGCATATGTTCATCAGAAACTCAATAAGACTAAGGCCTAACCTTGACTCTCATAGAACTGTTTTGCTTTAACTCTTGGAGTATTTATAATCCACAAATATGCCGGGAATATGATTTCCTAAAAGGGAACTTTGCAGCACCAATAGATGGCTGGAACCAGGGTCGGAATTCTCACAAGGCCACCTAGGCAAAGTATTTTGTCTTAAGATTCATGTGTTTCTGCAAGACTTTTACATGTGGTAGAGTATATACAGAATAATTACAGTGTTCATAGTGGGTATAAGGACAGTGACAGACATATGAAGTGTATACTGTCAGTAGACTTAGATTCCATTTATGTATAATCATTGTTTATTAAATATTTTCAAAGAACAAACATAAGGAGGGAGTCAGAAAGAAAAAATGGGGGAGGGGGTTAGTTAACACTATATGTAACATACGACAGCCAAATAAACAGTATATAATACATGATATGTATGCGAAAAAACACACATAGAGCAGTATCCAAGCAATCACATTGTCATTACAATCAATATGCAGATTACCAATTCTATCAGTAACAAGATTGTTAAGAACCCACTTTCCCAACCATAAGGATATACCACAATCAAAAAGTCTTAAAATAAAAATAGGAAAATCCTATGACAGGTAGGATCAGAGTACAGGAGAGTTTTTGTAGTGTACCCATATGTCCCATGAGGTATGTGTAGCCTCTTTATTTTCCTCCCATGATATCTGGGAATCCATGGCCTCAATGTCATTGCTCTTACATACCCATTCTGTCATATAAGGAGATATAGACGTACCCAAATGTGTGGCAATAATGCTTTGCCCAGCTGTGATGGAATAACGTAAAAAGTCCTTCCTAAAGCTTTTAAAGGAACCAGGCAAAATATGTAAGAGAGTAATGATAAGATGTGGATGTATATCTGAGTCTGTAATTCTGGTACAGAAATCAAAGATTTTCTGCCAGAGATCATGGATGGGAGGACAGAAATTTCAAATATGGAGAATAGACCCTTGTGCATGGTCCCATCTCCAACATTTAGGTGAATACTGATCAAATCTATGTATGTCCATTGGGCCTCTGTACCATCTACTGAGAATCTTGTAAGACCTTTCTTGGTCGTTACTGGATCATGACATCTATTGGGTCAAAATGAACGATCTAGAGATTTGTTCCTGGTCCAGCGAACTATATATATCTTTCGCCCAATATTTATTAAAGTGTGGCAAACCTGGTCTTAAAACTTGCAATACAATTTGATATATATATATGTCACTCCATGTGTCACTCATTCATTTTGTAAAATAAGCCGCTTAAATTCAGTGGGGTTTCTGAGGACTGAAGAAAGTGAGTGCAAAGTCAGACTGTATGCCCGCCGGTAATTATACGCTAACCATGTGGAGCTGTGAATTTCACGGGGGACCTGTAACTGTGAATCCCGAAAAAGGGGTATCTTTCCATTTTGTAATAAATTTCTAAAATAGGATTGTGCTTGCCTATTCCAGGATAGGAATTTAGCTACATCACATGCTGGGGGAAACTCAGGATAATTAAAGAGAGGCGTTAAGTGACCCGGTCTGGAGGATAATAAATTCCATTTAAGTAATGAATCCCACAGCAAAGCACTGCATGCACCGTAGGTGGGATAAGCGGTGAAATAAAGTGAAACAAAAGCTGTACCCAGGGTAGGGTAAATAGATCACAAAAGGCCAAAGTTTCATCCAGAAACACGCATAGTTTTTCCTCTTTATTTTAACGCCCAGTCCACCACTCTATGAAGTACCGCTGCCATATAATATAGCTTGAGACCCGGGATAGCCATCCCACCCTCTGATTTTTTTCTAGAAAGAATCTGTTTATTTATACGTTCCTCACCCCCCCCCCCCCCCCAGATAAATGTATATAATAGACTAGAGAGGCGAAGGAAAAAAGGGCCACCATATAAAAGTAATATACCACCTTCGGAAGTATATTCGTTTTTACAGTGGCCCAACAAAGACAATCGCAGAACATGAACATGAACAAAGAGCATTGGTAACATTCGCGATTAGGGGTCTATAATTCAGATCAGCCATTGATGGAATATTGGATGATCTTGTGATGCTCAGGTATTTGATGAAGTACCGTATTTTTCTCCGTATAAGACGCTCCGGAATATAAGACGCACCCAATTTTAAAGGAGGAAAATCTAGAAAAAAAAGATTCTGAAAGATTATTCCCCTTCTGATCACTCATGTGCCATTCATACCGGTATTCCCCTTCTGATCACTCATGTGCCATTCAAATTCCCTTTCTGATCACTCTCTACCTTTCCAATTCCCTTTCTGATCACTCTGTGTCATTCAAACTCCCCTTCTGATCACTCTGTGCTTTTTTTCTATTGTACGGCAGTTAGGACAGGGAACAGCAGGTGGCGCTGTGCCGGCTTCTTTCGCTTTGCTTTACAGACAGGAGAAAACACGATGCTGGCAGAGGAGAGAAGAGAGACACGCTGCAGCCAGACACACACGCAGGATCGGGGATCGGGTGAGTATAATATTTTAATTATTTTTTTTAACACATTCGTCGTATAGGACGCACTAACTTTTCCCCCCCAGTTTTGGGGAAGAAAAAGTGCGTCTTATATGGCAAAAAATACGGTAATCTTGCCATCAAAATTGAAAATTATTCTGTAACTGAGACACTTGGTTAGAGGATAGCGAAACATTAGGGCCTTCGTTTTATCATATTAACTTTGAAGTTACTTAATCCCCCAAATCAGTCAAATTCCTTCAGGAGCACTGGGATAGAAATATGAGGAGATGTAGAATATAATAGGAGATTATCTGCAAATAAGGACAACTTATATTGATTTTCCTGAACCTGTAAACCCTTGAAATCTGTGTTACTTCTGATCACATTAGCCAAATGTCCCATTACCAAAATGCACAGTATGGGCGAAAAAGGACAGCCCTGTCTAGTACAGTTTCTTATATTAAATTAATCTGATAGAAGCCAATTACGGTAGTTCAGACTTTTGCCCAGTATAAAGTATATAGTATATAGTATATAGTATATATAGTATATATATATAGTATAGTATATAAAGTATATATATAAAGTATAAAGCCCAGTATAAAGAGCCTGTATTCTATTAAACATACATAGACCTTTACCTATCTGCAAAAGCATTTTAGTTAAATCAGTAATACAGGTTGGATCCTTAAAAAGATTATCATTTAATTTCCAATTATTTCCAGATACACCAGTTGGGGAGGTATCTAACATCAGAAAGACAGGAGCATGATTTGACCAAAGGAAATTTCCAATAGTCGCCAAATGTGGCGTATGGCATAGTCAGTAGGTATTGGGACACTAAAAATGCATCCAGTCTGGTGTATGAAGCATGCGTCGGTGAATAATAAGAGTAATCTCTTTCACTTGGATGGGTGACCTTCCACACATCCACCAATGAAAAGTGTTGGAGTAATTTGGTAAATTTAGACAGTTTTGTATGGGAACACGCTATGGATCTTGAAGAGGAATTCAACAGTGGGTCAAAAACAAAATTAAAATCACCGCCCAGTATCACTACTACCTCCTGAAAGTGCATAAGGTCACAAGGCTTATGGAGTTATGGCTATTTAAAGGCTCCGTGCCTGAGTATAACCTTAAACATAGATAAGTGGCTCAGTGTAAAGTGCAAGTAACATCCCTGTAAAAACAGTAGTGCAACCTTGTCTAAAGGTAACAAGTACTCATTAGTCAGTAGAACAAACATAGAATAACCCCCCTAAAAACACAGACACAGCATAGGGTCTAACCCTGCAAAAAGGATATGGTGAAGACTTTCAGCCAAGTGTTCCATTGTGATGTGTATCTTCCTCAGATTGCTGGGAGACTGGAATCATAACTTTGGGGGTATTAACCAAGGGATGGCAACAAATTCCTGATGCACCTCAGAAGAACAAAAAGAGCCATTGATTCAGCTAAGCAGTGAAATAGTCATGCTCAGATTATCCCAGTCCCGACTGAGCTTGAGACAATTGAGGTAAGGCAATAGGCGGGAGATTCAAAGTAGACACCATCTTAGGGGGATCTTCATCTTTAAATATCAAGACCTGTCTGTTAAAGAGGACCTGTAATTGGAAGATGAAGCCCCAGCGTTATGGTATGTCCCTTGATTTAAGTACATCCAAAAGGGGTTTGAGTGCCTTGCGTAGGGCCAGGGTACGTCTCAATATATCTGGAAGGAATTGCAATTTGCCATTAAATCCAAGAAACGCTTTTAGTGGGCTGCCACCATAATTTCTTCCTTCACATTGAAATAATGAATCCTACAGATCACGTCCCTAGGGCGAGTAGGATCAGATGGGTTTGGACCCAAAGCTCTATGTGCTATACCAATGAGAATATCCGTGTCCACAGGACGGTCAAGCAGCATATTAAATACACCCTTAGCGGTAGCCATCAGATCAGGAGCAGTGGTAGCTTCTGGCAAGCCTCAAATTCCACATTATTTTGTCTGTTGCGATTTTCCAAATCATCAACAGAACCAAAAAGCGAATTAAACTTGCGAGTGTGCTCATGAAGCAGGGTTTCAGTATTGGTCAACCTGGTAGACAGTAAAGTATGATCTGCCCGCAATATAGTAACTGCCTCTTGTGTGGCTTCAAGATTCATTTTGAGCTCTGCCACTTCTTGCTTAAAGGAAGCCTCAAGACGGTGGGTATGGGCCTCTAAATCTACTCTATTAAGCAGGGAGTTTAAAAAGGCTTTAATTTCAGCCAGGGTAGATGAGGATGGAAGCTCACCTGATGGAACTGTCCCCGCTGGAAGCATGTACCGCATGGTGCTGAGATGAGAGACCCTCGTGGCTGCGTGTAGAGCCTGCTGCTGTGTCGGCCATCTTGGGATCCCCTGATGATTGCTGTGAGCATGGGAAATGGCCCTGTATATTGCCTCCTGATTGTCCTCTGGGGCCAAGGTGGCCACCAGATGCTTCCCCCTTCTTTCCTTTGCCAGGCTAATCACTTTTTGTCAGCATATTGAGGCTGCAACCACAGGAAAAAAACGATCAGGCACGGAGCTCCGTCTGTCTGCTTCCTCACTTGGTCATGTGCAAGCCATGCCCCCACTTGGATTCATTTAAATATGTTCCTTTAAACCACAACCAATATTCAGCGGTATGTAGTCATGCCCACTCTTTACCGTTAATGCCGCATAGCCCTTTCCCCAGGTTTTTCATCTTTTTATTTTATTAAATATTTATTAGGGCAACTGAAAATAGCCGTTACTTACAATATTTTTAATAATCTTTTTTAAGCTGTTTTGAAAAGTTTACACAAATTAAAAAAGAAAAACAAACAAGGGCATAACACAATATTTCAGTCCTTGCTTTGTGTACACAGTATTTAATTACTCTTTATAGAAAAGTCAGCATTACCCGAGGCTCTTTGTAGAGGTTGCTAGGACATGGGAACATAACTCACAATCAAATTAATCATAAATAAAGAAACATGTTGAACAGTTAAAAGATAACCTATGAATCAGCCCTATTAATGTTCACGGCCATATATAACTAGATGAGAGTAGTATTACAAAAATTAATGACCTGAGTCAACAAAAAAAGCAGCCACATGGAACAACACTTAAAAAGATAGGGTGAGAAGAGGATACTAAGCAACCCCTGTACTGGAGTACTAGATTTTTTAAATAAATTAACATACCTAATGAACAGAAAATACATGCAAAAAAAAAAAAAATTGCACTGACCCTATTGCAAATACAATACATGTAGGTAAAATTAGCATGACATTATTGCACTCACAAAACACGGTAATTAACTTCTTGTAAACTCTAGGGAGAATGTTTTATGTCATGGCTCCTGTCACTGTAAGGAGCCATGGAAACCTTAAGTTAGACTAATTAGCAACAGCAGTAAAACATGGTTAAGGCACTGAAAGTATATTAAGTACTGTACACCGTGGGCATAATTTATTAAAGATCTCCAAGACTAGAGAGGAAAGATTCAAAAAAAATCATTTGGTATTAGTTGGTAAATGTTTTCAGTTCTGGACCAGATCTATTCCAGGTTTGCTGTCTTACTCAGGTTCTCCCATGATAGTCTATCTTCACCAGTCTTGGAGAGCTTTATTAGATCATATTAGATCATGGTTTGAAAAACCCTCCCACATTCAACAAAAGTCTAAATACACAATCTCCCCATAAGGCTAAAGCTGCGTACACACTTGCAATTTTTGTCGTTGGAAAGGATCTTTCACGATCCTTTCCAACGACAAGGGGCTGCAAGATGCATGAACGATGCTGTACATACAGCACCGTTCATGCTCTATGGAGAGGGGAGGGGGGAGAGCGACGGAGCGGCACCCTGCTGCGCGCTCTCCCCTTCCCTTTCATTACGATCGGCTGTCGTCCATCGTCCGTGGATCCGGCAGGTCGGTCGTCCGGACGATGGACGACACCGACTGTACACACGGAAGATTTTCGCCCGATAATTGGCCGATGCCGATTATCGGGCGATAAAAATCTGCCGTGTGTACGTAGCTTAAGACACAATCAGCAGCTACAACCTCTATCATACTGCAAATAAGACTGCTACCACTTAGCAGCTAGGACCTTTACCACTCAGAAAGCACTATCCAACTAAAAACTGACTTTTGAGAGGTGACCATTTTTTTATACCTCAAATAATAAAAGTGTTAGGACTACAATTTGTATAAGGTTTTGTAAAAAAAAAAAGTTTGTTAACCTGTCCAGCTTACATTAATATATTGTAGATGCTGAATTGCAAGGTCTCTGAATATACTTGTTAAAATAAAGTTACATAATAGTAAAATAAAGACTTTTCTGCTATGATAAATCATTAAACAATGTCACAAGTTGCAGGAATTATGTTGATCCAAAGCAATGTAATGTTCCACTTTATAAAAGATACTTTGCCAAATCAAGATGGTAACACAAATGAATTGAAACTGAACAATACTTGTGCTAACGTGCCATATTCAGTTTTCTCTAGTGCTGCAGTATAAAAGAAAAAGAGGCCTTTTAGACTTTTACATTATCAGTGATCCCCAGTTTCCTAGCAACAAATGCTAAAGTAAGTTTAGGCCTATTATATTTGAGTGGGATGCTACAGAGCTATTACTGTTTTCAAGTGCTGCCAAATGTTTCACAGCCTGTGTAACCCTACTCTGAATATTTTATTTTTTTACATTAGACCGAGTATTCAGTGATGATCGTCATTGGGAGGTATCATTTCATTGACCATTTAACAAACATAAGTAAAAATGTAAAGGAAACATTTGTTTGTAACTAGACATGGCAATTTAATTCTAAAATATAATATGTAGTGCTTTCTGAATTGAGATGGAAGATGTTCCCTTAATTATTTATTGTTTATTACAAAGTAGACAACTACCATTTAAATTTTACTCCTAAAATAAAATCCTATAGTTGATACAAGGTCTGTCTATTAAATAAGGATACTGTGCTTCTATCTCTTAAACAAAGCATTGAGAACTGATTATGAGCACTTGCCATGTAAATTTAAACTTGTCCAAGCATGCACGACAAAAGATGGCACTCTCTGCCATTTAGTTTGTTGCCATTCGCCATTTAATGCAGCTGTGTTGCCCCTCATGTGCTAAAATTATGATAAAATTTGATCAACATCTCATTTTGAAATTCGTACTAAAATTTCAGAGCAAAGGAAATTTACACTGACAGTTTGCAGCAACTTGAGGTGGACTCCAACCTTTTTCAAAAAGTCATCAGTGACAAAACCTGGATTTTCCATTATAATCCTGAAACAAAACAAAAGTCAATGCACTGGACAACACCTTCATCACCGAGACATCTAAATCTGTAATTACTTATAAAATCAGTAGTAAACAAAGAATAAGACATCAACAAGTTTAAACACCAGGAACTCGGTACTGTGGTAACACATATTGTATAATACACACATAACAATGTATATTTTTATGGAATAACATAATCTAACATATTTACTGTCACTACCACTGTATGGTATATTTTTTTTTTTTGGCAGCTACATGCCTTTCTAGAACAAACTGTAAGAAAATTAATACCATACAAATGAAATGATGTAAAATATACAATGCAAGAAAAAAAACTAAAGTCAGTGAGAATGCTGGGCAGCCATATGTTTGCAAGCTGCTTTAAATTGGGTTCATGCTAAATCAAGCACAACAAAGCTCTGTAAAAACATTTTAATCCGTAGGTCAGATCCATTTTTTGTTTTTTCTTATGCTCTCCATTTACAGAAAGGGAATAATCAGGTGTGGAGCCAAACATAGAAATGCAAATTATTGAAGAGCTGACCCAACAATACTTTACCAGATATGTAGCTTTGTCCGTTTCAATAAATGACTGATGCTGGTGCTTAGTGTTGGTCGAACAGCTGAGTGTTCGATTCAGCAGCTATTCGATCGAATAGCCTGATACTTTTCAGGTGATCGAACACCAAATTCAAACACTATTAAAGTCCATGGGGGGGGGGGGGGTTTTTTTTTTTTGGGGGGGGGGGGGGGGTTGTTTTTTTCCCGGGACTGTGTAGAATTGCAAAAACAGTTCCCCTGATTGCTTTTGCAGCCCTAGCGTAACTGTAGTATGTGTTCTTGGATAGAGAATCTCTATCTAAGAACACTGTTTTCTTGGATAGAGAACCTCTATCCAAGAACACTTACGGAACAGCAGTTCATCTGCAGTCACAGCTAATTGGAAGCACTCATGTGCCTCCTCCATCAGCTGTGACCGCAAAGTTCCCACAGTCACCAGGCTGTACTCATCAGCCCAGTGACCGTGAGAACTGAACTGCAGATAAACTCTCAATGGAGAAACTCCATTGAGAGTTCATCTACAGTCATAGCTGATTGAAAGCACTTGCATGCCTTCTATTAGCTGTTACCACAAGTTCCCATGCTCCCCGGGCTGTACTTATCAAAGGGCTGCAAGGGAATCCTCCTGTTTGCGATCCCCGGGCACTAAAGGTTAATTAACCTCTAGTGCCTGGGGATCACAGTGGAACTGCAGATGAACTCTCAATGGAGTTTCTCCATTGAGAGTTCATCTGCAGTTCAGTTCCCACGGTCACCGGGTGATGAGTACAGCCTGGTGACCGTGGGAACTTTGAGGTCACCAGGCTGTACTCATCACCCTGCATTGTGCTTTGCATCTCTCTGGAGATGCAGAGCAGCAGCAGCATCTGTGTGAGGCAGGCGGGACATCCCCGCTCGCATCACCCGGGTCATCTTCCGAAGTGATGTCATCTTCCGGGTTACAATGTAATCTGCTTTTACATGGTTTTTACAATACAAAAACACCACACAACATGAAATAAAAATAAAAGTACATTTTTAATTTTATATTTTATTTTAAGATTACATTGTTGTCTATTATTTCATTTTTTAAAATAATATTTATAATTATGTAATATATTATAATTTATGATTATAATATAATAAATATATATATAATTATCATACCCGAGAGTTAATCCTAAGAATTACACTTTTTGATCAAAAAATTGATCACTTTTTGCATCAAAAAATTGACAGAGTTAGAACGCTAGGGGGGTTAATTATGTATTGATAAGGTATATAATATATAATTACATCATAGTCACATGTTATATCACCAATCCTGTTGTAACATCACAGGACTGGAATATTCGTGCTATACAGAGTCTTACTAACACATTCAAAGAGTATGACCGTTCCAGTCTAGTTTTACCCAACACGTTTCGCCAAGATTTGATTCCTCAGGGATATATTGTGGACTGTAAAGTCTGTGTAGATGTCAAATGTTGAAGTACATATCATATAGTATTAGCACAATAAAAGATCCGCTTCTTTAGGACAGTTTCAGGTTTATCTCCTGAAACCGTCCTTAAGAAGCTGATCTTTTATTCCGCAAAATGCGTCAACAATCTAGAATCCATTGATTTGGTATCTAGCACAGGAGATATTGTTTTTATATGTTTTTTAAAAAAATGGAAATATTGAAATATGGTTGTTATATGTTTGATATTGAAATAAAGCATTTTATGCTCAATGTCATTTGTACCTTATTTGGCCTTAAAAGTCCCAAAACCTACTCTCTTTTCTTTTATTTTCAGTTTAGTTCTGTTTTAGGAGAGCACACAAAGACACAAAGAAGGGTGATTGTCAGCATATCTTTACCTTATTCTCGAAGCTACGTGAAAATTTACTTTGTAAATAAATAAATTTGCCTTTTGAATGTTGAATTATTATTTTGCTTAGTGATTGAGGTGAATCAGTTCAAAAGAACCCCTGAAATAACTTTTAAGTCTGCAGGGAACACCCATCATAATTGCTATGTTCCCAGCAAACAGTACATTAGAATAGTGATCAATAGGAACTTACACTGCCATGTCACCATTACAGATAGCCTAAGAGATTATTGGTGTCACCTAATTTAACCTAGGAGGCACAAATTGCCCATTGCTCAAGGAACCCCTAGAAACCTCTGGAGATGGTACCCTGGTTGAGAAACACTGGTATAATCTGAATATACCAGTGTATAATCTGTGTTTATGTATTTGTATGTGATGTGCTCTCCATTAAACATGTATAGATTTATTAACAGGTACAAAGAAGCCTTGAATAGGAACAATACCAGCTATGGAGATAAGACAGCGATAAGGTAAGGCAGTATCACCTGTGCGTGGAATATAAAGGCACCAAATCTTTACTACAACAGTTGTGAGGTTAATTTAACCATTTGATTGGTATGGCACCATTCTATTACCTAGTATAGGGTATAGCTATAATGTATGGTACCCTGATTTATAAGGGAGAGCGAAGCCCAACTTTTAAATTAAATGCATTAACTTTTAAATTAAATACATTGGAACTTCTGCCCACAATATTTCTTTTTAGCTGGTGTAATTGTGTGGCCAAATTCAATTTTGCTTACTTTATTTATGTTTAAACTACAAGGGACACTAAAAATGTAAATGAAATTAGCATATCCAATAAATCATAGGACCATTTGCTGACTCTAGAAATCCAAGAATTCCCAATATGTAAAATCAGCTTTTTTTCACTTACTAAAGTTACAGGTAGTGTTGGTCGAATAGCTCACTATTCGATTCGACAGCTATTCGGCCGAATATAGCAAAAAAATTCGGGTGGTCTATTTCTCAGCCAATCACAGAGCAGTAGAGGTATGAATGGACATAGTATTTCCATTCATTGCCCTCCTATTGCCTGTGGTTACAGCTAATTGAAGGCACCTGCTTTCAATTAGCTGTGACCGCACAGTTCCCACGGTCCAAGAATCCCACAATGACTTTATGAATCATTTCTCCCGAATTTTTGCTGTCGAATGCAGCGAAATTCGGTTCGGGTATACCCGAATTCGAACAGCCATATTCGGGTCGAATATAGGGACAACCCGAATTCGAACATCAACACTAGTTACAGGTCCTCTCCCATAATTCATTGTTCATGTTGACTCAGAAAAGAAGATGCTGCAAGAACTTTTTATCAATTCTGGTATTTTGTAAAACAATGTGGATTTTCCAACATCTAGTAAAGGCTTGGAGAATAAAACCATTTAGAGTATTTTTTTAAGTGATTTGCTGGTAGCCTTTATAGTGAAAACACAATACTCCATACCTACATGACATATTCAGAGCAGACTGTCTGGGTTTATGGTATTTCTGTAATAATTAGCGTATGAAGTCTAGCTTCGCCATCTGTATTATGCAGTGGAAGCATATTTCTTGTCCTTAGAGAGTGGAAGGAAATCTAACACTAGCAGATTTTGCTTTGTAGGGCACTTAAAATGGAATTCATGACAGAGCCATAAAAGTATGCCATCACGTAAGTTTAACCAAAGCAATACATTTGTTCTTGTTCTCTGGAGGTCAGTCAGGAATCTAGACTTAATAACAAACACCAGCCAAAGAAGATTAAAATGAATACCTCATTAAAAGATATTGGATTATAAAAGGATGGTCTCACAGCAGTCATATTGTCAATGTGAGCTAATAGCAAGACCTGCCAATTTTTCAATAAATAAAATATTATCAAGTTAGGAATGTGATAATGCAAATTATGTTTTTCATATTAATTTCCTTTTACTTCACTGCTGAAATTTGGTTGCATGGTTTGGAGTTACTAGCTTGCATCTGACTGCAAAATGGGTGCCTAGGAGCTATTAAACTTTGAAGTTACCCCAACTTTGCCATGGTATAAAGTAACATTTATGGGTTAATATGTTGTATTTTGGAATAGGAATTACAAAATTGCAGCTGCACTCTACAAGTTACTCGTTTGAATATATATATATATCCAACCCATGCTACCAGTGAAGTCCCACTCTGTCATTTACACTCCTGGGGTCTTCAAATCTTGTCTCCATCTTGGATTCAAGAGTTGGCAATAACATTCTGATATTCACAGGTGATCCCTGCCTTTACACATGTCTGAGGCCTACTGGGCCATCCATCTCACACATTATTATACAATATTTTTATAGTGCCATCATATTACACAGCTGTACATAGCTGCCCTCACATCCCATGACATTTAAGAACAGTGTGCACACGTGCCCATACAACCATACACATATGCACAAGTCAGCTGAGGGCTGACTAATCTTTGCCTAGGTGAGTATAAGGAAGGGAAAGGAAATAAGGGAATTCACTAAAAATGAAAAAAAGATTATTAATGAAAAGTTAATTTTAAAATATAAATATAGCATTTTTATTCAGGGAAAAGCCATTTGAAGCGCAGTTTTTTGTAGCTGTTACAACAGGAAGTTAAAGGAAATGAACACGTGTACCCATTACAAAACTTCCTCTTACCTCTTTTTCTGTTTTTGTTTGATCATTTTCCATCTCTGTGACATTGGCAAATCTCCCCAGTGGAGACACAACAATAAAAACATGAGAGTGGGTTCTAATCTTTTCACACTTTAGGCTAATGAAGTGGTGGGAAGCGATTCTTCTTTGCATTTTTCATTTCAGAATAGATCTTTAAACAACCTTTTTATGAATATTATGTATTAATAAGAGGGACAAAAATGAAAATAGTATTAAAGACAGTTTCATTTTTCATTTCAGAATAGATCTTTAAACAACCTTTTTATGAATATTATGTAGGAACAAGAATGAAAATAGTAATAAAGACAGTTTTATTGGATTAAATATTATATATTGTGTATTGATTGGAATAACTGTCATCATACTGTACCCTGCAGTCTCTTCTTGTTGTAGTCCAGGCTCATGTCAATGCCATATTCTCAGGGCAGGACTTTTATAACCATAGCCTATGGGAACATAACCCATGGCACTCAAACCAACCTCCAGCTACTCGGATAAACTACTACCCCTAACCTGGTCCTAAAAAGCTCATTTGAGAATATAATATTTTTGATAATATTGGGAAAATTGTGTTTTTGTCATCATTAGGGCAAAAAACCATCTAAATTTGGTCCTGCTTGTCCACATCTAATTTAATGTTCCATGCAGGCAAAAAATGAAACAAGCTGTGAAACTTTTTTGGTAGACAAGCCAACTGCATCAGGTAAATGACTCCTTGATGATATGTAGCAGACTTATCATACATAGTTGGGGTATCTAGATTTGTAAATTAAGATACAAACATCATCCCTTTGTATGTTTAATATTGATAGAAGAACTCCAGAAGTGAAGCCATAGTAACAGTTTACAATCAGTGACACAGGCAATAAAAACTGATTTTGAGTACTGGTACCATGTCATTGACTAAAATTTTCTTTAATCCATTAGATCACCATGACAGCTAGACATCAGCATTTTTAGAAGTAGAGAAAGAAAAATTGTGTCTATCCTTTTATACCTATTTATGTGGGGGATATTGCTACCCACATTTGTAGGTGGACAATCAGTTTGCGTTTTAATGATAAATTATGATGCTTGAGTACATTAATAAACTATTTGGTAAACCTCCTTTAGCAGTTCTATAGGTTAACATTTTTCAAGGTTTTAAACTTGTTCAAACTTTACAAATTCCTTAAACCCCAATAAGACCTAAATAACATGTATGTTAATTTAAAATGGTTAAAAATATCCATGTATCTTTTGTACATCTCACATCTTTAAATGTTTAAAAAAAGGCATTTGAACCAGGCCATGTGGCTAAGAGAGGTAGAATAGAAAAAAATCTACATAAATGCTTGCAAACTCATATAAATAGACACAAAGCCCCTGATTCATCAATAAAATCCGTGCTCGCTGGAAGCGAGAAAGTACGCGCGGCCATCGATCGCGGATTACCGCGGTCCGGACTCGAGTGTGCGCGTACACTCGCCTCACTGCCAGCCGTGACTTTTAATACAAGCTCGCCAGTGTAAAGCTGCCGGAGATGCGCGGCTCCGGCCGCGATCTTTTTCAGTTGCTGAATAGCGCGATCGCGTACGATTTCGGATCGCGAATACGAATGCGCGACCGATAATCCGATTCTGCTTGATGAATCAGGGGCAAATGCTTATCAATTGGGAAATTGCAAGAATTTATGAGCTTTTAATCCCCATTTTAGTGTGTTCTAGTACAATTTAATAAATTATAATTTCTAACATGGGCTTTTAAATGCTGTGTTTTAATGCTGGGGAAACAATTCATGTAAACTAAGCCTAAAGATCACCAGCCACATTTCTGTGTTCATTCTCTTTATTTATTTCCTTACATGTTTTATATGGTTTGGTCATGTTTTGGTGGGTGTAGTGGGACTTACAAACACATCTGATTCCATTAAACAAAATTGTAAAAAGGGTGAGGCTGTGTTCACATTAATCTTCCAATCAGATACAAGTAAAAACTATTATTATTTTCTTGCAGATTTACACTGTACATGTACATATGCAATTTACTAAGTGAACAGCCTAAACGTATGTTTATCAATAAATTCATATGTCTGTCTGGCTTTTTTTTCCAATTCAGTATTATTCCAGCTGGGTTGATCTGAGGACTGCTGAATCGCTAGGTCTGTTCAGGTCATACAGTTGTTTTGAACTGACTGTTCTTTGTCTATAATTCAGGTATGTCGCCATGTAAACATGTATATTACCAACAGGTCAAACAGTGTGCTTTAGTGTGTGACAGTTTTTTTTTCACTAACACCACACCACACCATATGGACTGAGATCACATCTGTGGAAATAAATATTACAAACCATTGGGTATATGCAATCAATTTAAAATACTCTATACTAACACTCACAATTAATCTCATTCGGTGACAGTAGCAAATATGTAAAATTAATCATCAGCTCTTCTGGAAAACACAGAAAAGCTTCTTTACTAATTCAGATTTACTGGATTTATTTTCCACATTTACTGGATCTAAAAATGTCCTGTATTTATGTGTTATCAACATCAACTTAATTACATTTAGATTCCTTAAATATTGTGAACCAATAACATTTGCCATTTTTAAAATATTTTCACCTTTTTTAAACATATTTTGTTGCATCCTAGTGCTTCATATCTCTGGACACCACTTTGCAGCCACTTTCTGCATGCACACACTTTAGTAAATGATGAATGACATCTTTTAGAGCAGGTGACCATACATGCATAATGTATGCTATTATTTTAAACAAGGACCTTTAAGGCAAAATAAAAAAACAAAAACATTTTTTAAATGATTTGAAATCCCTGATTTACCCTTTAATCATGCCCTGTACTGTATGCTGTCCAGCAGTTTACCAAAGCAGTTTATCTAAATAAGAAGCAGAGTTACAATCAACTTTACAGTTGGCAAAAAATCTGGACAGCAACCACCAAAGTCTTCAAAAATGTTTTAGCTAGAAATTTTCTATCATCATTAAAAATCCTTAATGTTAACTTATGGAAAAATCAAGGGGAAGCTTTACTTCACAAGCCCATATGGATATTTGAGCAGGGAAAACAGAACTTACTAATACCTCCTATCTGAGCGCTAGCAAACTTGCAGTCTAGGCTGCGTAACCAAGTCAAATTATTGTCCCCAAACTGCCGTACTCGTCCTGGGAGAAAATCTGACGTGTACAGCGGTCCTCCTTCTGGTTGCTGTACCTGACATATGTTCCGGTGCACCTACAAAAAAGATTTGTGCCCATTATTTCCAAGTATCCTGTGCCTACTTGCCTAATTATGGCATAAACTCAGCCACACCAACAAGAAGTAAGTTTTACTTTATAGACATGACTACATCTAGCAGGTCTTTCAGCCTATAATTCATAACCAGACACTAAAAGATCACTCTACAAAAGTTCTTCCAACATTGTAGGTATTCCAGCACTTGCCCTAAACTGGTTTGACAATCTTTACAATATAACTTTTAGCTATTTTCCTAAAAAATAAAATAAAATAAAAATAAATAAACAGATTTCCTTTCACTTTACACAGTTTAACAAAAAACATTTTTTTTTCACTTGACAAGGATTTTTTAATATATTTAGTGTATTTCAGGTCTGCTGAATTCAGAAACGACATAAGTTTCATTAAATTGGCTCCAGTTTTTGTGATACAGGAATCGGAATAGACAATTTTACCAACAACAAATGTTAACACAGCATATTATTATCAATCTTTATTTACACCAATGTTTTGCTTTTATATAATAAATGTAAAACTTTCATTTACCTTCTTTTTATTCATACATTTTCTTTTTTTTACAGAAATATTAGTTTTTCAAGAAGAAGTTTTTTAAATGACCCTAATGTATTTTGCTACATTTGGGGTGAAGAAAAAATAAAGAGAAGAAACATTACAAAATTTGTGAAACAAGCATATCTTGCATATTTTAGTATTAAACTGGGGGACCAAGATAAGTATGAGTGTCTACGTCAGTGGAAAAATAGAAAACTGAAAAGTTCGAATTTTGGTATACCTATGGTATGGCGAGAACCCCAAAATCATCATAATGATTGTTAATTTTGTGCTGTGAATTTAAAAGGTTTCAATTGTTACAAGAAAAACAAGTGGGAGTACCCTGATTTGTAATCAGCAAGACAGCCTGTGCTCCATGGTGCTGATGTTCCCATACCAGTGTTCAGTACACTCCCTAATATTACTGTGTTCGACTTGGAGGATATACAGGGTTTGGAGTATAATCCAGGAGTTAACACTAGAAGTGAATATGAAGGAAGTGTTTCATCAAACCAACAGTTCTCCCGAGAAGAGCTCAGTGATTTAATACGTGACCTAAGTCTGTCAAAACAAGCATCTGAACTTTTAGCATCCAGGCTAAAAGAAAATAACTGTCTGAGAGCGGAAATTAAAAAAACAGTTTATAGGACAAGAGAGGTGACACTCCAACCATGATGGAGATGGAGACTTCGTGTACTGTTGTAACATCCTTGGACTACTAACCCATATGGGAGTACCAGAATACCGAGCAGAAGACTGGTGGCTTTTTATACATTTTCAGACAGTTCCACTCGAAGTTTGAAATCAGTTTTACTGCATAATGCAAACTGTTATACATCAATTACAATTGGCCGCTCAACAAAACCTAAAGAAGAATATAAACATATCAAAATTGTCTTACAAAAGCTTTGCTATCATAAACATCAATGGTCCACATGTGTTGATTTAAAAATGGTGAACTTCCTAATTGGAAAGCAAAGTGGATACACAAAGTACCCATGTTTCATCTGCTTGTGGGATTGTAGAGCAAAGCAGGATCATTGGAAAAAAGTGACATGGCCTCCAAGGGAAAACATGAAAAAAGGTGCAGCGAACATCATTAATGGTTAAAAAAGAAAAAATCATTATCCCTCCACTACACATAAAGTTGGGATTAATAAAGCAATTTGTTAGAGCTCTGAACAAGGATGGTGATTGCTTCAAATACATTTGTAGATTCTTCCCTGGATTGAGTACTGAAAAATTAAAAGCAAGAATCTTTGATGGACCCCAGATTCGGAAACTGATACATTTTTCAAATTTCAGTTACATTTCAATGTTACATGACCGATATTGAAGCTTCTGCCTGGCACATGTCATGGTTGTCAAGAACTTCTTGGGTAATCCTAAAGCACAAAATTATAAAGAACTGGTACAAAACTTCTATCTATCTTCTAAACACTATCTTCATAGCCATTTGCAAAAATTTCCTGAAAACCTTGGCAATTCCAGTGAGGAACAAGGGGAGAGGTTCCATCAAGATATAAAGGTGACTGAAGAAAGGTATCAAGGCAGATGGGATAGACACATGATGGCGGACTACTGCTGGAGCCTTCAACATGATTGTCCTGATCATCAGCACAAAAGAAAATCATACAAACTGAGTTTTTCAATTACTTCTTCGTGATTAGTTCTGTAAATATACTGAATATAGAATATATTGACATTAAGTATTTAAAAAATGTAATTTTGTATACGTAGGCATATCCAGTTTAATTTTGCCTAATTTCATGTTTTATTAGTTTTCTATGAGGGTATTATTGAGGTCATTATTTTAAAAACTACAGCAAATCTAGCAAAACCAATGCCATATTTGGAATCTGTGCATCAAACATAACCTAAAATGACTTTATTCTGTTTGGCAAGAAAATGTTTGTTGACCAGTGTTATAGCACACATTTGCAGTGATATTGTGTGGATATATTTGTATGCAACATCACAATATTCATTTATCACAAAAATTCCAAATAATAGCACAAGCTCCTGTGCCACCTTTTCACAATCTGAGCATAATAAATCCTGGCACTGTCATCATGGAATATACCACTGCAAATAAATTCCATTGATAGAATTACTTGGTCATTTAGTATATCCAGGGAGCCAGCTGATTTAATTTATTGGATGCAAAGGGTCTGATTTATTAAATTCTCCATGGCTGGAGAAAAATCCAGCAAACCTGTAACAGATTAGGTCAAGCGTTAAAAACATTTGCCAGATAACAGGAATTGATCTTAGGAAATGCATTCCCAGTTTGCTGGATCAACCAGGTTCAGTGATGATAGTCTATAATCTCCAATCTTGGCTTGAGGACGTTTTTTGGCCAGGCAGTGTCACTTTTATTTACTGACCAGAGATATTCTTTAATGTTAACCTAGTTCTAAACCAGGGGTGTCAAACTCAAATACACAGAGGGCAAAATTAAAAACTTAGACTAAGTCGCGGGACAAACTTGAAATATAATGAAAAAAACAATTATTCTCAATAGGAAGAAACAAGAACACATAAGAAGAGCATGCAGTAATCTGCAATGGACTGATCTAAAATAATCCACTGCATATTACTGCATGCTCTTCTCATGTGTTGTTGTTTGTTCTTATTGAGATTAATTATTTTACTTGCTGCATTCATTTGGTTTCACATTGCATTCTCTGGCACAGTAAAACAAATAATATAGCAATAGCTCTATGATAATTCCTGATAATAATAATCCTGATAATTCCTGATTATTGATCTTACCTGTCAGTAAAAACTCCACGGGGTCCACGCATAGGCTGCTGTTTAATAGACACGAGTGACGCCGCTACTACATTTCCAGGCATCACTTGCGTCTATAAAATGCGGGGCCATGCATAGGTCACCCATAGGCAGAGAGGCTGTTGGTCTAGAGATGCGAGTGATGCTGGGAATTGTAGTAGCGGCATTGTACTTCCGTCTTTAGAACATCAGCTTAATATGAATTGCAGCTGGCCCACCGTTACTACGGATTGCAGTAGCGGCGGGCCAACTGCAATTCATATTAGGAATTCTTTTGGGACCAAAAAAAAGGACGTGCCGGGCCAGATTTGGCACCCCTGTTCTAAATGTAAAACAGAACTCCAGACAAAACCATGTTAATTTACATATTTTCCCCAAAAACCACACAAGATATTAAGCTACTTTGTGTGGTCTTTATCAGAGAAGGCTCTTGAAGAGAGAGGCCAAAGTCTCATGTTGGATTACTGCACATATCTGGAAAAATTACACAAACCACACACAGACTCCTTCATCTAAATTCATTAAAGTTAAACAAGTAAAACGCACTAGCTCTGCTCTTTATCTTTAAGTGCAGTTATCCTACAAAATTGGAACAAAGTTTCTACAAATGGAAATTATTTGACAATTCATTTTTCTGACTTTATTTTTTTGTCAGTATTTCTCTATACTGTTTATTGAAATACTTAATATCTAGTACAAAAGCAGCATCTAGTGGCTATTTGAAACAAAAAAGATGTACATTTGAACAAAAAATACTAGCAATAAAAGAGGAAAAATATGTTTCCCAGAACAGCGGTTAAAGCCTTTGATTCAATTTTTAAGCCTGGACTATAACAGTGACAATTTAAACTGATTAACTGATTAACTGTTTTGGACAAACCTTTTTTTTCCTGTGATACACTTTACCAAAGAAACCTTTTCCAAGCTATGTAGCTTCATTAAAGTGTATGTCAAGCCAACTCATTATAAATTACTAGTGGGAGTTAGCAGTGTATATGCATTTCACTAAACCCACTTAGTATGCCATATAAAAAATGACCTTACTTGGCACCTCCACTGTATTTTTTGAAGTTAAAACTCCTATACAAAAGCAACTTCACCCTCATCTATAATCTCAGTCAGATGCAGATTTTTTGAAGAGCTAATTCTATCACTGTACATAAACTAATTTTCAGCAGATTAGATTTACAAACCCTATGATGCCAGTGGCAGTTTAAAAACACAGTTTCTATGCTTTAACCTTCCAATGACTGTTGCCAGAAACAATAAGAAGCATGAAGAATTTCTGGCCCTAGGATTTTACCAGATAACTAACATTACTATAATGCCAGATAGATATAGAAGAGCCTTTCTCAACCTTTTTACCCCCAAGGAACTCTCTAAATTATGTTCAGGTCTCGAGGAAGACCTCATGCGGAGGTTTCCTTATTAGAGAAAGAATGTCTCTCTACAGTTGTGGCAAGAATGCCACATTTATGGATAACTTCGATCAAAGGATCATTAGTGTCAAGGAGCTGGCCCTTTCACATGGCTTTGGCCTTAAAAATATGCAAGCATCATCATATATGGAGTCAATAAGTCACACTAGCAATCTTTGGAGAAACCCTCTTGAATCCTGGTTGAGAACTAGAAATCTTGAAAGAATCTGGTTTGAAAATAAAAAAATAAGTTGTCCTTTACAAAATAAGATTACTAATTCCAAGACAACTATGTACTAGGGATTGTGTTTTTGCTCTATAGTTAAACGTGGGTCAGAAGTTCAGGGCCCATCTATTACATAGATGGCAAATTATATGTTTTACTATGCTTTAGTCTATGGAATAATCAATTTAGAAAATATGACACATATAATGAATGATTCATAGATGACTTCCAAAATGGGGTTATTTGCTGGCTTCATTTAGCTATGCCTCATGCTGTAGAATTTACTAAAAGCCTAAATAATTTAAACATCACAAGTATGAAAGAGATGATGCATTGCCCATATTGTAAAAAAATGCTCTGTCCATTAAGATGTAACAGATATCTGATGCATTAAATGTATATAAGTAAACAAGGAACCATAAAGGAAAAATAAACGAACTGAGTGTTTTGGAATTGTGGAGTGCAACAAATTCTTCCCATCCTTGCACTGATTTATAGGTTTTCCATTTTCATGAAATGAACAGCATAAGAGTGCCATCTAGAGTCTAGAGGAGAGAACATTATATATATATATATATATGTTTCTGCTTAAAACTTAACTTCTGCTTAAAAAAAAAACTGCTTAAACCAGCAAGTGGAACTAAGTAAAATATTATGCTTAAATTTATTGACTGTCTGCTTAAAATGAAACAGTAATAATTTTCCACACATCAAGCTAAAGTAAAAAACTTGACTGTGTGCTCAAAATAATTGTTCTCGTTTTGCCTTTCCAATGATTCTACTTATGCACCTGGGAAACTTTCAGAGTTGTGGCTTAAGGATCATAGATCCGCTTCTTGGAACCACAAATTAGTAATTGCTAATTTTCTTTTCCTTGGGCCTATTGACACCAAGTTACATTGTGTTTTAAATTGTTTATCCCACACAGCACCTCAAGACACATAGTCATGTATCCCAGTAGTGTTAGAATGAGTGTTGGTCGAATAGCTCAATATTCGATTCGACCGCTATTCGGTCGAATAGAGCAAAATGAACGAACGTCGAATTCGAACTTCAATAAAGTCAATAGGGGGAAAATTTGGGTTGTTTTTTGGGACTGTGTAGAACTTCTACAGCTTATAAATACATTTAAAAAGACATGTCAAGACTCCCCCAACTCTGCACAACACTGTACAAAAAAAAATAAGGAAGGCTTTTATTTGTTGCTGGCAAGGCCATTTTATGGGGCGGTCAAGGGAACATGCCGGAATTTATACCGGCCTCCGAGTAGAGGCAGAGAGGACCAGGGAAAGAAGACCCTGTTGAGCTCGAGTCTAGTCTGGCATCTAAAGCTGGGTACTGGGAAGTGGGCAGGCAGCAGTAACATCATGAGTAGGAGGCAGCAGGCCCTGATACAGAGTGTGGACTGCATTTTTAACTGCCATCTAGGGCTGGGTACTGGGCAGACGGCAGTAGCAACAGCATGGGGAGGAGGCAGTGGGCCCTGAGACAGAGCAAGAATGGCATTAGAGGTTGAGGCCATCATCCTTTATTGACGGTGTAGAAGGTGTAGCTATTGGAGACATGAATGGATGAATGAGTTTCCCACTGTCCCTACAGTGGCGGTGGGCTCTGAGACAGAGTGTGGATGGCTGTGTTACTCCTCCTGCTCCTACTGCTGCCACCTGCCCACTGCCCAGTACCCAGCTTTAGATGCCAGACTAGACTCAAGCTCAACAGGGTCCTCTTTCCCTGCTGATTCCGCTAAGCCAGTTCCCTTTGTGGTTTCACTACATAGTAGGTAGGGACAGATTGGAATCATGTTTATCCCTTCATGTCTCCAATAGCTACAGCTTCTACACTGTCCATATAGGTGATAGCCTCAATCCCTAATGCCGTCCTTTCTCAGGACCCACCGCCTCCTCGTCATGCTGTTACTGCTGCCGCCTGCCCAGTACCCAGCACTAGATGCCAGTTACCAATGCTCTCAATGCTCCGTCTCAGAGCCCACAGCCTCCTCTTCTTGCTGTTCTTGCTGCACGCCCCGAGCTTGATCAATATGAGCCATCAGAATGCAGGTATACTTCCGATGAGCCAGGTGATTCAAGTGGGTGGCATCTTTAACCCTGGAGCACAGCTCGAAGCGGAAGTGGAAGTGCAAGTCAATCTTATCCAATTGGTGCAAATCTGCCAGTGTGGTGCTGTAGAAATTCCCTTCTATGATGTCCCAGTGCACATTAAGAATTGGGTACTCTAGCTCTTCACCAGCTTTGAATCCAACAGGCATGACCATGTTGCATATCACCAGACATTTGGGGCTCAGCACTTCAGTGAGCCGAATAAACAGGTGGTCCAGGTTGGTTTTGTACATTTGCAGTGATTGCTCATGATACCTGATAACAACCTATATACATGAGTTAATGATGACAACGTAGGGCTGAGGTCCATGTTGGAAGCCGGCCAGCATGCTCTCTATGTACTCCAAAGAGACACGGGTCAGGAAATAGAACCGTACAAGGTGGTGGTCAGTTCTGTAATGACGCACTTCGCTGTAAATTATGCCATTGTGCATTTCAGCCAGAGATGACCCCAAAGTGTCGTTTGCAAATGACATCTCACCCTTCCCTTTCAGCTGGTTCTCAGTCCAAAACTCATAATTCTGCAGTATTTTCACAAGATTTTTGTTGACAGATCTTTGAATGGAGTCTCCCAGGACGGCCACATACTTGTTGTGGAGAAGTCTCCGGAGGTTTGCTGAGCTGAATAACATCATGGCTTAATGTGGTCATCCAGGACCTCTCGGTTCCCGTTACACATACCGGTGTCTCCCAACTCATCCCCCCGCCATTTTCAGAGGGACTGCTGTCCCACTTCCCAGTTCTGGGGTAACATACACAGAAATTCAGTCCGAAAAAGCGTGGTACCAATGGATGAAGCAGAAGACGTGGCCTTCTACATTCAATCACAAATTTCAGATTACACACTTGCATTACACACTTCGGGGTGTCAATAAAGATGCACTACACCCAGCTCTGAATGCCAGTTACTAATGCCGTTCACACTCTGGCCCTGATTCATCATTGAAATCCGCGATCGCGGGAAGCGCGATAATACGCGCGACC
>NC_092859.1:65110754-65234984 GCF_032062135.1 Pyxicephalus adspersus
GAGTAAAAACCTGTCGGATAAGCGCGGCTTCGTGCGCGAGCTTTTTCGGTTGTTGAATAGCGCGATCGCGCACGATTCCGGATCGCTAATACGACTGCGCGATCGATAATACGATTTGGCTTGATGAATCAGGGCCTCTGTCTCAAGGCCTGCTATCTAGTGAAAGCACATGAAAGGGAGCGGGCTTTGTGGAATCAGCGGGAAGACCCTGTTGAGCTTGAAACTAGTCTGGCATCTAGAGCTGGGTACTGGGCACTGGTCATGCGGCAGCAGTAAGAGCGTGAAGAGTAGGCGGTGGGCCCTGAGAAGTGTGAATGGCATTGTTAACTGGCATCTAGAGCTTGGTACTGGGAGGAGGAGGTGGTAGGCCCTGAGACAGTGCAAGGACAGCATTAGTGTTTGAGGCCATCACCTATATGGACAGTGTAGAAGCTGTAGCTACTGGAGGAGACATTGCTGTGTAGGGGACTGCCTTTTCTTATCTGCTAGCTGTAACTTTGAAAAATGCGGCATGAACAGCATTGTTAACTGGCATCTACAGCTGGGTACTGGATACTGTGCAGGCAGCAGAAAAAACAGCATGAGGAGGAGGCGTTAGGCCCTGAGACGGAGTGTGGACAGCATTTGTAAGTGGCAGCATCTATAGCTGGGTACTGGGCAGGCAGAAGCAGTAACAGCAGGAGGAGGCGGTGGGCTCTGAGACGAAGTGTGGACGGCATTACTATCTTGCATATAGAGTTGGGTACTGGGCAGGCGGCATCATCAGTTACAGCAGGAGGAGGAGGAGGCAGTGGTGTGTGAGACCAAGTGTGGACAGCATTAGTATCTTGTATCTAGAGATGGGTACTGGGCAGGAAGCAGCATCAGTTACAGAAGGAGGAGGATTCGGTGGGCTCTCAGACGAAGTGTGGACGGCATTGGTATCTGGCATCTGGAGTAAGGTACTGGGAAGGCGGCAGCATCAGTTACAGCAGGAGGAGGAGGCGCTGGGCTCTGAGACAGAGTGTGGACGGCAATAGTAACTGGCATCTAGAGTGGGGTACTGGGCAGGCGGCAGCATCAGTTACAGCAGGAGGAGGATGAGGCAGTGGGCTCTGAGACAGAGCGTGGACGGCATTAGTATCTTGCATCTAGAGTTGGGTACTGGGAAGGCGGCAGCAGTAACAGCAAGAGGAGGAGGCGGTGGGATCTGAGATGGAGCGGGGGCGGCATTAGTATCTTTATTATTATTAAACAGGATTTATATAGCTCCAACATATTACGCAGCGCTGTACATTAAATAGGGATTGCAAATGACAGGACAGAGAAATAAGGAGAGTGAAAGAGCAGAGAGACAATGAGTTATCAGACTGGGGAGTGCAGGGAGTAGTACCAATAAAGAGAGAGCAGGATGAATAATACATTTTACAGATAATTGGGAACCATATGCGTACAATAAACAATGTGGCAAACTGAAGTCCAAGAGAAGCAGTCCAATATTATGGGTTCAAGTGAGGCTTGAAAACTTGTTCCAGGAGTGCAGGATGATGATTCAAAGAGATCGTTTGATGAAATACCAGTTTAGAATGGTAGCAGCAGCAGAGAATGTGTTGGAGTCCAGGTGGATAAATCAGTCCAAAGGCAGGAGGACTAGAAGTTGCAGAGTATAATTATATGTCCAAATCTGTTCCAATTCCCTGGATTGATTCCCATTGCACTTGAGATTTGGGCACGTGACCAGGGTCCCAACGTGACCTTGCCTGTTGTTTAAATAGAAGTGCTTTGGGTTCTGATTATGGATGGACTGACCAGAGTAACAAGGAATTTGGGATATCAGTTGAACCTGGGGAGGGGAAGGGTTGGCAGGGCAATAAATATCAATGTGCAATCAGGTGGAACTAAGGGATAGTGAACAGATAAATCCATGAGGAGATTAAAGTTGGTGCAATAAATTCATCTACAATGGGAGACGTACCATATACAATATCAGATGAGGGTTGCAGGGGAAAACAATTGCATACACAGGGCTGAGATTTGGCAGAGTGGGAGACGTACCATATACAATATCAGATGAGGGTTGCAGGGGAAAACAATTGCATAGACAGTGCTGAGATTTGGCAGAGTGGGAGACGCATCTAAATTTGGGTACTGGGCAGGTGGCAGCATCAGTTACAGCAGGAGGAGGAGGCGGTGGGCTCTGAGACCAAGTGTGGATGCCATTGGTATTTGGCATCTAGAGTCGGGTACTGGGAAGGTGGCAGCAGTAACAGCAGGAGGAGGAGGCAGTGGGCTCTGTGACGGAGCAAGGACCGCATTAGAGGTTGAGGCTATCACCTCTATGGACAGTGTAGAAGCTGTGTCTATTTGAGACATGAATGGATAAACGAAATTCACACTTTCCATACCTACTAGCTAGTGAAACCACATAAAAGGGAACGGGCTTGGTGGAATCAGCGGGGAAATACATACATGTTTTATCATTTGTGGATATTTAGCAAGTTAAATATCTGTATTTGTTTCAGATAAATACATACATTTTTTTATGGGTTTTAGGATACATACCTGGGGATACATATGGGTTTTTAGGATAGCATAAGTGCTATCAGATATCTGTATTTTTTGGAGAGAAATATATATTTTTTATGGCCTTTTGGATAGATACCAAGTGCTATCAGAATTAAATATATGTATTGTTTGGAGAGAAATACATAAATATTTATGGCTTTGGGGATATATAGCAAAGTGGGATCAAAACTATATATCTGTATTTTATGGAGAGAAATATAGAATTTTTATGGTCTTTTGGATCGATACCAAGTGCTATCAGAATTAAATATCTAGGTTTTTGAGAGAGAAATACAGAAATTTTTATGGCTTTGGAGATATATAGCAAAGTGGGATCAGAATAAAATATCTGTATTTTTTGGAGAGAAATACCAAAATTTTTATGGGTTTTAGGATAGATACCAAGTGCTATAATAATAATTTATCTGTATTTTTTATCGATAAATACAGAAATTGTATTGTTTTTTGTGATAGATTGCAAGAAGTATCTTAAATTAATATACCTCTTGCAATCTATCACAAAAGCCAGAAAAAATTCTATTTATCTATAAAAAATACAGATATTACATTCTGATAGCAGTTAGTAGTGTTGTTGTTCGAATTTGGCATAATTCGAATCCCCGAATTCGACCCTCCCACAATGCCTAGGGACCTCCCCCATGATGCCTAGGGCCCTCCAATTAGAGCAGGGATGCCCCCCTCCATGTTTGCTGTGGCAGGCAGCCTATATAGGGCCAGGGAGTGCCTGCATTTACCACTCCTGACAGAGATTTGCTGATAGCATCACAACCTTTCTGTGCTGCTTGGCTTGCTTTGCTAAGTGAAAAAAGTGCTTCACTTTGTTAGACTGTGTCACACTCACACTATTAGTCAGATAGATTGTTGGATTGTACTGTATTTGTTCAGTCCTGAAATCTACTGTACTCAGATAGGTAGTGTTTCACTGTTAGCTAGATAGATAGCTAGATAGATAGATAGATAGATAGATAGATAGATAGATAGATAGATAGATAGATAGAATAAAAACATTTCTACAATGTCTGGCCAAAGAGGAAAGGGCAGCTTTGGCAGGGGTGGCAAGCAAACCAGTATGAGTTTGTTTTTAGCTGCAGACCCAAGAACAAGAAGCGCTGCTGTTGGTGGTGGGCGTCCACTATTGCCACACCAGACACAAGACATAGTGGAGTACATGACCCAGCCTGGGTCTAGTGATTGTACCCCCTCTTCATCCCAGACACAGGCCTTACAGGGGTCCCAAACCCTCCATGATACACCTGTTCCTCCTAGTTCTTCATCAGGGGCTGGAAAGTCACGTGTACGGCAGTATGTAGAGGAGTCCCACCGAGGTGTTGGAGAGGTGGAGCTACAAGCATTCATTGAAGATGCTCAGTTGTTTCAGTCATCTGACGAAGAGAGTCAGTTCACAGGCTTTCCCCCCTCTTACTTTTCACCAGAACACTCTGAGCCAGACGAGCCAATTCAAACTGGCTCCAAAAGGCCGCTGCTTCCGTTCGGCACATATAGGGAAACTGTCTCATCTGATGATGATGATGATGATGATGTCCTTGATCCGACATGGGGCGAACAAGGAGATCATCATAGGCAGGAAAAAGAGGAGGAGGAGGAGGAGGAGGAGGAGGAAGAAGAGGGAGAGGAAGTTGCAGAGCGCCCTCAAAGGGGGAGAGGGAGGAAGTGGGTAAAAGCTGCCCACACTCTGCATTCTTCAAGTACCAGTGAGGCAAGTCATAGATGTAAATCGTCGGAAGCTGTCACCACAGCTATGCCTCAACAACCGCGGACCGCCACCATGAGCACCAGCTTCAGAGCACCTTTCGGCCCAGTTAAATGTTCGCCAGTGTGGGCATTTTTTAATGTCCATAGTGATGACAACACTATGGTCATCTGTAAACTGTGCGCTCAACACTTAAAACGAGGCAAAAACTAACTTGGAACAAGTTGCATGAGCACTCATTTAACCTCCCTAGCGGTTCATTTCTTTCTGGATTTAGATGTCAAAAAGCGGTACATTTTTTCATGAAAATTTTTTTTCATTGTAGGCCCGTAATTCTTAGGCATAACTCACCATAATATGTCCAAACAAGAAATTTAATAATAAACTTTAAATAAAAAACATAAAAATCTGAGGTTTTTATGATTTTTCTCATAAACTAATACACAACTAATAAACATCCCGGGTGTGATATATTTTAATACAAGGGACAAGTCTAACATCACAATCCGGGCAGTAGAACCGGGTTTCCTTTCTTATTTTTCTCCCGGTGTCATCACGCTTAGCGCAACTCACCACGCACATCCTCGTTGGCGCTTATTTTCTTGCACTTCATTTGCACCTACAGATCACTGCAAAGAAAGCATGCTGATGTGTGAATGTCAAAAAAACCGGTACCTGTGCAACTTTTCTTTTGCACTGTTGTGTGATAGGCAGCCCTTTCACAAAAGCTTGAACATTATGTACATATATTATATGCTTGCCCTTCAATAAAATTCCCCCACCACCTAGATTTCTCTGAACCAGATCATGAAAAAAAAATAATGTTAAAACAGCAGAAAAATTCCTAACTCGTCTGACTCCCCTGAGTTCCAATTTCTTGCTTTGTTTGTCTCTGTTCTTGCTGCTACTACAGCTAGTATTACCCGGCACCTGCACAGACGTCTCCAGTAAACTCCTCCGATGACTCATCAACACACAGACACAGAGACGCTGTTGCAGGGAGAAGACAGGAAGAGAGGAGCCTGCAGAAAGATGCAATCGCTGAAGCAGGAAGATGCGATCACTGAAGCAGAACGGAGGAGGATGCCGGCAGATAAGATAAGTCTTTATTTATCATTTATTTATCGCTGCTTTACTTACCCCGAATGTGACTCGGGGTTACCACTTTTAGCAAGTTTTTTCTACCCCGAGTCACATTCAGGGTTACCGCTAGGGAGGTTAATAAGCCACCACCCAGTAACCTGGTGGGAACACCTGGTCAAAGCACAGAGTTCTGTGAGACCACCTCCGCCCAAGAAGCAAGCTCAAACTGCTCGATCCTCCGCTGTCTTTCCTCCTTCTGCCACCAAAGTTACCCGTGCTGCTGCCAGCAATTTGAGTGTGGCATGTAGCCGAGCATTACCTTTTTCAGGTTCCACCAGCGGTGAGCAGGAGCTCCAGTGCAGATCGGCTGCTGTTTGTCGCGTTGCTAGCAGTCAGGACCAGGCATCATTGCCATCCCCCACACCTTCTACCCCATCGTCCAATCTTTCTGTGGTTAGCATTAGCAGCATCGAACCTTCCATCCTCCAGATGCTGGAGAGCAAGAGGAAATTTGGCCCAAATTACCCCAAAACAAAGCTGATCAATGCGGCAATTCCACAGCTGATTGCGTTAGAGCTCCTCCCTTACCGGCTGGTGGACTCCAATGCGTTCTCTGGGCAAACCCACAGTACGTTATGCCTAAGCGACAGTATTTTGCAGAAAAATGTGTTCCTGCTTTGCATGAACACGTGCAGAGCAATGTGTCCATGGCCCTGCAGCACTCAGTTTCTGGCAAGGTGCACCTGACAAGCGACAGTTGGTCAAGCAAGCATGGAGTGGGAATATATATTTCATATACAGCTCACTGGGTAACTTTGGTGGCAGCAGGGGAAGATTCAGCTGCAGGAAGGCCTGCGTAACTACCTCTGCCCTCGGCACATTGCCATGCAATTTCCTCCTCAACCTCCACTTCCACCTCCTCCTTTGAATCTTGTGCCTCAACCTCTTCCTCCAGGGACACTTTGCCCTGGAGACCCAGCACTAGCACCTCCCAGGAATTACCCAGGCCTCCAGCCACTGTTGCTGAAGGCCAGAATGTTGTCAGCGCATTTCCGCCGGTCATACACAGCCAGTTCCAGATTGGTGGAGTTACAGCGAAATCTCAACCTGCCAGTGCACTGGTTAATTTGTGATATGGCCCCACGTTGGAATTCCACCTTTTACATGCTGCAGAGGCTGGCTGAACAACAGAAATCGGTAGTGGATTACGTGGCAGTGAGTCTGTTCGTTTCAGACTTCTACCTACGCTATCTTTCTGCAAATTGTAGCTGCAAATTGAGGACTTGTGCACTGTATTGTCACCTTTTGAAGAGGCCACCAGGATGATCAGCAGAGATCAGGCCTGTGTCAGTGACACCATCTCCATCATATGTCTGCTGGAACAGATGATGGTGGATCTCGGACATGACACAGAGCGGACGCTGCATCAAGAGATGACGTTTCAAACATCATCTTAGACATGCGTGCCTACTATGCATAGTGCACAACAAATTCAGGAAGAGGAGGAGGTGGAAGAGGATGAGGAGGACATTGCAAGCATGGAAGAAGGAGAGGAAGGGGCAGAGGAGGATATTGAGGGTACATGGCATCCATCCACCCAAACACAAGGCGGCATGTTCCGTGGATGGCAAGACCAGGCGGAGGAGGACGACCCTGTGCTGCTGTTCAACCCACAGGAGTGTGGGTCCAAAATTTCCTCAGCTGTGGGTAGTTTGAGTCACAGGACAGCCTTCATGAAGGAGTGCATAGCCAAAGATCCACGCATAGAACACATAAAAACAAAGACTGACGACTATTGGATTGCTACATTACTAGATCCACGTTACAAGCCTGAGATACAACAACTGATCTTGCCCCAATACAGGGGACCTAAAATGCAGCACTACCAAGAAGTGCTTGTAATTGACTTAGTGTTCAGTCTTTCCAGCTGCAGCAGCAGCAGCAGCAGGAGCAGCAGCAGCAGCAGCAGGAGCAGGGATCCCTATGGCAGTTCCACCGCAAAAAAATTTCTGTTTATTTTGACAAGAGTTAGATTAAATTATGATAACTCTTGCAATCTATCAAAAAAACAGGAAAACTTCTATTTTTCTATAAAAAAAAATACAGATATTTCATTCAGGCTACAACTTGCTATCAAAGACATAAAGATCTATGTATTTCCCTCCAAAAAATACGGATATTGATTTTTTGGCTATTTAGATAGATAGCAAGTGGTATTAGAATTAAATATCTGTATTTTTTTTACAGAAATAAAGAAAGTTTTATGGGTTTTTGGATAGATACTAAGTGCTATCATAATGAAATATCTGTATTTTTTATGGATAAATATAGAAATTTTTCTGTCTTTTGTGATATATTACAAGAGGTATAATTTAGGATACCTCTTGCAATCTTTCACAAAAAAAACTAAAAATGTCTGTATTTCTGTAAAAAAATACAGATATTTTATTATGATAGCACTTGGTATCTATCCTAAAACGCATACAAAATTCAGTATTTCTCTCCAAAAAATAGGGATATTTCATTCCGATCCCACTTTGCTATATATCGCCAAAGCCATAAAAATTTCTATATTTCTCAATTTCAAAAATCTAGATATTTAATTCTGATAGCACTTTGTATCGATCCAAAAGACCATAAAAATTCTATATTTCCCTACAGAAAATACAGATTTTTAGTTCTGATCCCACTTTGCTATATATCCCTAAAGCCATAAAAATTGTATTATTATACAAACAATACAGATATTTAATTCTGATAGCACTTGGTTGTTGGTATCTATCCAAAAGGCCATAAAAAATCATATATTTTACACCAAAAAATACAGATATTTTATTCTGATAGCACTTGGATATGTATCCTAAAACCCATAAAAATTTATGTATTTATGTGAAACAAATACATATATTTAACTGTGATAGCACTTGCTAGATATCCACAAATGATAAAAAATGTATGTATTTCCCCGCGTATTCCACCAAGTCCGTTCCCTTTTATGTGTTTTTACTGGATAGTAGGTATGGAAAGTGTGATTTTCGTTAATCCATTATTGTCTCAATTAGCTACAGCTTCTACACTGTCCATAGAGGTTATGGCCTCAACCTCCAATGCAGTCCACGCTCCGTAACAGGGCCCACCGCCTCTTGCTGCCTGTTACTGCTGCCGCCTTCCCAGTACCCAACTCTAGATGCAAGACAGTAATGCCGTCCATACTCCGTTTCAGAGCCCACCGCCTCCTCCTCCTCTTGCTGTAAAAAAGATGCTGCCACCTGCCCCCAGTACCCGACTGTAGATGCCAGACACTAATGCAGTCCACTCTCCGTCTCAGAGCCCACCGCCCCCTCCTCCTGCTGTAAATGATGCTGCCACCTGCCCAGTACCTGACTTTAGATGCCAGACAATAATGCTGCCCACACTCTGTCTCAGAGCCCACCGCCCCTCCTCCTGCTGTAAATGATGCTGCCACCTGCCCAGTACCTGACTTTAGATGCCAGACAATAATGCCATCCACACTGCGTCTCAGAGCCCACCGCCTCCTCCTCCTGCTGTAAATGATGCTGCCACCTGCCCAGTACCTGACTTTAGATGCCAAAAACTAATGTCTCAGAGCCCACCGCCCCCTCCTCCTGCTGTAAATGATGCTGCCACCCCAGTACCTGACTTTAGATGCCAGACAATAATTCTGCCCACACGCTGTCTCAGAGCCCACCGCCCCCTCCTCCTGCTGTAAATGATGCTGACACCTGCGCAGTACCTGATTTTAGATGCCAGACAATAATGCCGTCCACACTGCGTCTCAGAGCCCACCGCCTCCTCCTCCTGCTGTAAATGATTCTGCCACCTGCCCAGTACCTGACTTTAGATGCCATACACTAATGCCGTCCACACTTTGACTCAGAGCCCACCACCTCCTCCTCCTCCTGCTGTAAATGATGCTGCCGCCTGCCCAGTACCTGACTTTAAATTCCAGACACTAATGCCATCCATACTCCGTCTCAGAGTCCTCCACCTTCGCATCATGCTGTTACTGCTGCTGCCTGCCTAGTACCCAAATATAGATGTCAATTACTAATGTTGTCCACACTCCGTCTCAGTGCTAAATGCCTCCTCCTCATGCTGTTACTGCTGCTGCCCAGTACTCAACTCCAGATGCCAGTTACTTATCAGGCCTCAGAGACAGAGTAGGGGTAGAGGACCACGAGGGGGAGGAGTAGAAGGAGATGCAGAAGGCTGTGAATGTGCTCTTCCCATCAAGGTGTCAGCAGGCCGTGCAGCAGTTGACGACTAATCAGTTCACTCTGCAGAGGGGTTGTTGATGTCATTGCTGATCCAAGCCTTATTCATTTTAATAAAAGTGATTTGGTCGACACTTTCTGCGGAGAGCCAAATCCGCTTGTTATTCACTACGCCTCCAGCTACACTGAACGCTCTTTTAGATAACACACTTGTGGCTGGGCAGGCAAGGATCTGAATAGCATGTTCTGCCAGCTCCGGCCACTGCTCAAGCTTGAATACCCAGTAGCCCAGTGGGTCCTGGCTCTGCAGGTTGCAAATGTCTCATTTAGGGCCCGAACTGAGCCCTAAACTGAACTAGGGCATGACTGAGTAGCGCTGGTGAGTGTCATTGGCAATTGCTGCACGACTGGCGGTTTGCTTCTGCTCAAAACAAGCCTGCATAGTTTGACTTAGACAGCCTCTACTGCTGCTGCCACCCATGCCGCTTAAGGTAGTTGTTTGGCTCCCATGGCTGGTGGAACTGCCATAGGCATCCTTGCTGCTGCTGCTGCTGGCAGACAGAAAGGCAGAGCATAAGTCCCTTACAAGAACTTCTTGGTAGAGTTGCATTTTAGGTCCCCTGTATTGGGCAAGATCAGTTGTTGTATCTCAGGCTTGTAATGTGGATCCAGTAATGTAGCAATTCAATAGTCGTCAGTCTTTGTTTTTATGTGATGTATGAGCGGATCTTTGGCTATGCACTCCTTCATGAAGGCTGTCATGTGGCTCAAAGTTCCCACAGCTGAGGTAATTCTGGACCCACACTCCTGTGAGTCGAACAGCAGCACAGGGTCGTCCTCCTACTCCCCCTGGTCTTGCAATCCACGGAACATGCCGCCTTTTGTTTGGGTGGATGGATGCCATGTACCCTCAACATCCTGCTCTGCCCCTTCCTCCCTTTCTCCCATGCCTGCAATGTCCTCCTCATCTTCTTCCACCTCCTCCTCTTCCTGAATTTGTGGTGCACTATGCCTAGTAGGCACGCATGTCCCAGATGATGTTTGAAACGTCATCTCTTGATGCAGCGCCCGCTCTGTGTCATGTCCGAGATCCACCATCATCTGTTCTAGCAAGCATATGATGGGGATGGTGTCATTGACACAGGCCTGATCCTTGCTGATGATCCTGGTCGCCTCTTCAAAAGGTGACAATACAGCGCACAAGTCCTCAATTTGCAGCCACTCTGCAGGGCTGAAGAAAGGTAGTGTAGGTATAAGTCTGAAAGGAACAGACTCTGCCTCGTAAGCCACCAACGCTTTCTGTTGTTCAGCCAGCCACTGCAGCATGTAAAAGGTGGAATTCCAACGTGTGGCCCCATCACAAATTAACAACTTTCTGGCCTTCAGCAACAGCAGCTGGAGGTCTGGGTAATTCTTAAGGAAGCGCTGTACTATCAGGTTCATTACGTGAGCCAGGCAAGGTGCGTGAGTACGTTTCCTACAAGGCAGGGCTGCCAGCAGATTGGCCCCGTTTTCACACACAACCTTGCCTGGCTAGAGTCAGCCATATGTCCTCCTGCTCCCGCAAGGCACTTAGAATGGTTGCACATGTGTGGCTGAGGGAACCCAGGCTTCGCAACCTCAGGACTGCGTGGCAACGTCTAAATTGTGCACCGAAGTAGCAAACAGATGCTGCCGAATAGGAGGTGCTGGGTCTCCACAGCAAAGTGTCCCTGGAGGAAGAGGTTGAGGCACAAGAGTCAAAGAAGGAGGTGGAAGTGGAGGTTGAGGAGATTGCATGGGGATGTGCTCTGGGCGGAGGTAGGTATTTAGGTCTTATAGATCTTACAAAAGGGAAAGGTTTATTTACAGCTTAGGATAATATTTACATATGATTTTCAATACAAAAGGGAAGAAGGTAAAGGGTATATAGGAAAGGGGAAGGAAAGGGGTCTAGCTCTATCTGTAGCACATGGTCAATCTCTCACACAACCATACACACCAGGGTTTTCTCTCCTTGAACCACACCCCACTGCAGGTCCAGAGCGAATCACATTGTTGATTCATCCTTGGTGAAGTCTTGATCAAAAGGTCACACAGACTGTCCTTGTCCCAGGCTTGGGATTGTTGTCATATACCCCTGTCCCCTCCAGGAATACTGAAGTTATAGTAAACAGGTTTGGGCAGAAATTGACACCAAATAGTCAAACTGGCCAAGGTGGTAATGATCCTCAGGCCTGCACTCATGGAAGATCAATCATTGTCCCTGTTAAGCAATCCTTTGATGTTTAAGGGACTGCATCTGTCTCCACAGATAATGAGGTTTATAGTTTGTTTCCAAAAAGGCAGAATTGTCTTTACATACAAGTCATATTCATATCAATTTTGGTCACTTCCTACACCCAGTGAGCTGTATAGGAAATATATCTTCCCACTCAATGTTTGCTCGACCAACTGTCGGTTGTGTGGTGCACCTTGCTAGAAACTGAGTGCTGCAGGGCCATGGACATATTGCTCTGCATTTGTTCATGCAAAGCAGGAACACATTTTTCTGCAAAATACTGTCGTTTAGGCATAACGTACTGTGGGTTTGCGCAGAGGAATGCATAACGGAACGCTTTGGAGTCCACCAGCCGGTAAGGGAGGAGCTCTAACGCAATCAGATGTGCAATTGCTGCTTGGATTAGCTTTGTTTTGGGGTCATTTGGGCCATATTTCCTCTTGCGCTCCAGCATCTGGGGGATGGAAGGTTCGATGCTGCTAATGCTAACAACAGAAAGATTGGAGGATGGGGTAGAAGGTGTGGGGGATGGCAATGATGCCTGGTCTTGACTGCTAGCAATGCGACAAACAGCAGGCGATCTGCGTTGGAGCTCCTGCTCACCGCTGGTGGAGCCTGAAGTAATGCTCGGCTACATGCCCCACTCAAATTGATGGCAGCAGCACAGGTAACTTTGGTGGCAGAAGGAGGAAAGGCAGTGGAGGAAGATCTAGCAGTTTGAGCTTGCTTCTTGGACGGAGGTGGTCACACAGAGCTCTGTGCTTTGACCAATTGTTCCCGCCAGGTTACCGGGTGGTGGCTTTTTAAATGTGTGCTAATGCAAAATTGTTTGGGTTTTTGCCTCGTTTCAAGTGTTGAGCACACAGTTTGCAGATGACCATAGTGTTGTCGTCACTATGGACATTTAAAAATGCCCACACGGGCGAACATCTAACTGGGCCAAAAGGTGCTCTGGAGCTGGTGCTCGTGGGGGCGGTTTGCAGTTGTTGAGGCATAGCTGTGGTGACAGCTTCCGACAATGGACAACTATGACTTGCCTCACTGGTACCTGAAGACTGCAGACTATGGGCAGGTTTTACCCTCTTCCTCCCTCTCCCCCTTTGAGGGAGCTTGATGATCACCTTGTTCGCCCCATGTCGGATCAAGGACATCATCATTATCATCATCAGAAGAGACAGTTTCCCTGTATGTGCCGAAAGGAAGCAGCGACCTTTTGGAGCCAGTTTGAATTGGCTCGTCTGGCTCAGAGTGTTCGGGTGAAAAGTAAGAGGGGGGAAAGCCTGTGAACTGACTCTTTTCGTCAGATGACTGAAACAACTGAGCATTTGAAGGAATGCTTGTAGCTCGACCTCTCCACCCCCTTGGTGGGACTCCTCTACATACTGCTGTACACAAGACTTTCCAGCTGATGATGAAGAACTAGGAGGTGTATCATGGACTGTTTGGGACACCTGTGAGGCCTGTTTCAGGAACTGGGATGAAGAGGGGATACAATCACTTGACCAAGGCTGGGTCATGTACTCTACTACCTCTTGTCCATGGTGTGGTAATAATGGACACCAATAGCAGAGCTTCTTGTTCTCGGGTCTGCAGCTAAAAACAAACTCATATTGCTTTGCTTGCCACCCCTGCCAAAGCTGCCCCTTCCTCTTTGGCCAGACATTGTAGAATTTTTTTGTGTGGCCTGACACCCTGCAAAATACTTAATAGCTAATATGCTTCACAAAGTGGAAATTTGTGCAGTAAGTGGATTTTTTTTATTGGGGGGCGGGGGTTGACACCAAAAATGCAAGTGGGCTGTATGTGTTTTAAGCAGCACTTTCCTTCAGTGGTTACGCTTGTAATATGCAGCACAATATACAAACTATATACTACAGTATACACTGTGTCTGTGTGTCTGTCTCTCAGTACAAGTGTGATACTGTGCACGCAGTCAGGGAGGGTAGCCTCCCTCTGGCTGCGTGTATGTAACACAGTGACTGACTATCTATCTACTTAGCTAACAGTGAAACACTCTATCTATCTGAGAACAGTAGATTTCAGAACTGCACCAATACAGTACAATCCAACAATCTATCTGACTAATAGTGTGAGTGTGACACAGTTTAACTAAGTAAAGCACTTTTTTATACTTTGACAAAGCAAGCCAAGCAGCACAGAAAGGTTGTGATGCTAGCAAATCTCTGTCAGGAGTGGTAAATGCAGGCACGCCCTGGCCTTATATAGGCCAATGGCTGCCTGTGTGGCATGCAGTGACAGACAGCCAATTGGCTGCCCGCCACAACAAACATGGAGGAGAGCATCCCTGCTGGTACTGGAGGGCCCTAGGCATTATGGGGGAGGTCCCTAGGCATTGTGGGAGGGCCAAATTCAGGGCGTCGGATCCAACAAAATTCGGGTCAGGTCGACCCGAATTCGAACAAATATATTCAGGTCGAACATTAAGGCGACCCGAATTCGAACAACAACACTAGTTAGAATTTCATGCGCTTGTTCCGAATCTTAGCTATGAAAACAGTGTGACAGCCAACCATCTAGTATTTACAGAAAGTGGGGTCAAAAGTAGCAGCCTGCAGATGCACTTCTACATCGATAGTGTAGGAGACTGCCTTTTTTTCTGTCTGCTAGGTGAGTTGTTACTTTGAAAAATGCAAATAAAGTGCTTCCTACCCGATAGTGGCCTTAAAAACCCCAGTAGGTTATTTAAGTGAATGCAAGAAGTGAAGGGACAGAGATGAGAACATGTGTTCAGCTAGGGTAGGTGCCTGCATTCCTTCCAGAACACACTGACTGTTGTGTCTGTGTGTAGTTCAGTATTATATTATTTCCCTCTGCATTAACGGATTATATGTGATTCTATTATCAGAGATGACTTTGGGAAATCCCTACTGTCAGTATATCAGCTACATACCCAAATATATATTTGCTCTGCCTTTCAGTTATCTTTGCTGATCTGCACCCACTGTCTAGGTACAGCTAGCATAGGTTAGCCATCCGACAGCCCATAGGCAGCAAAGGTCCAGTTGCATTGGCAGATTAGTGTGATTGCTTGGGTCCAAGTCGTAGTGCAGATAGGTTGTTCCTGAACTCCAGAGACTTTGCCTGCATCCCTGCGATCCAGGATCACAGCATACACAGCCCAATTGCTGGTTGGAGGATCTCCTTGCTGCTGTTTTTAGGATCATCTCTTTAGGACATCTTTGCTACAGTCAACTCCAGAGGCCTCTGCAACTCATCCTAACACTGATCATAACTGGAGGTATTTGTGGTTATAGACTGTGTATATACCCAGGTATATCTGTGCACAATTCTCCTCAGGACTCTTGATATGTGTACTCTCTTATGTTTATTGATTGTAAGTATTGGTATTACTATTTTGAGATATAAAGCTTACAAATACTCCAACCTGTGTGTTCATTTAGCTGCAATAGTTAATGTTGTATGCTGGGTGTAGTGATTCCTTGGGTGCTGTTTTATATTACTGTTACTAATTCTGGTTAATGTCCCAGGAAGGGAGCCCCTCTGCTAACAGAGACCCTGTCCTGGGTGGAGGCACTGCAACTTTATTGGTATCCTCACTCTTCCACATATTGAAGGCCCGGGATCCTTTCTGTTATCCACAGGTTAGTGCCATAGCCTGGTTTGTGAGGGTCATTTACATGACCCCCCCACCACATAACAGGGCTACAAAATTATACATAATATATGTTAACATTTAGTCACCATCAGGATGGGATATTAGGATAAATGTCCAAGAGGGACACATCATAGGGAAAAGTTATCTCTGCCAGGTTTTAGTGTTTTATTGGAGATTATCCTTCCCTTTCTGTCTAGGAAACAACAATATCAACCTGAATGGAAAGATAAAAAAATGTCCTTAATGGTCAGAAAGAATTATACCCCTTCTAAACTATCCTGACTTTATCCAAAAGAAAAAGATAATATTTTGGTTAGAGTGACATAAAGGTTCTGCTCACCAAGACTTGGGAAGATAGACTATTATAGACCTAGATGATCCAACAAACCTGGAATAGATCTCGTCCAGTATTGAAAACATTTTCCAACCATGCTTCACCATGGGTATGGTGTTTTGTTGGTGATGCCAAGTGTTCAACCTTGGTCTCTTCAGACCATTACACATTTCCCCATATGCTTTTGGGAGACTTAAAGTATTTTATGGAAAATATTAGCAGGCCTGGATGTTTTTCTTTGTAAAAAAAAAAGGCTTCAATTCGGCAACCCTACCGCATCACCAAAACAAAACCATCCTCATGCTAAGCAAGGTGGTGGAAGAATCATGCTTTGTGGTTGCTTTTCTTCAAATTGAACTGAATTGAATTGAAGGAGGAGGGAATTTTGAACAGTTCCAAATACCAGTCACTTTTGGCCCTGAAGCAGGCTGTGCACAAAAGATACTCTTGCACGCTTCTGGAAGGAAGAGTGGGCAAATATTTTGGATCAAGATGTGCATTGCTGAGAGGCCCCTGTCCAAGAAGACTGAATGCTGTAATTAAATCAAAAGGTGCTTCAACAAAGTATTAGTTTATGAGTGTGCACAGTTACACAACCAGCTTATGGTATGACTTTTATTTTATATATATATTTCTCTAACAGATTTATTTGTTTTTCAATTGAATTGTACAGGTTATAGATCACATTAAAGGTGGAAAAAATGAAATGATTTCATGAATGAAATGTGGGTGTGTACACTTTTTACATCCACTGTCCATGCCGAGTGGGCATATTCATGTTCTCTGTTTTTATTAGGCATCCTAATTTTGAATTTTTGCTACATATAATTAAGCTGGAAACAAATTTAAAGGTGTAGCTATGGCCAAAAATTACCACCCGCTATATGACAAAAAAAATAGGATGTAATGCAAGCTATTTTTAAAACTGTGATTTTTTCCTATTTACCCAATAAACTAACCAGTTGATTCTGTCCCCCAGCTCAGTTTCTCTCAATTTCCTTTTGCCAGGTGACAACATTGATCATGGTTTGTAAATAAGGGCATGGTTTGCCCTCTTCTTTTCAGTAACGATGGTCACCAGAACCACAAGTGGAAAAAGTGGGGACACAGACATCAAAAAAACAGACAGGGCTTCTTACCTTTCCTACTCTATACACCAACAAACAAAATACATGTAGGTATAAATATATTTTAATATCATATATGGAGTTGTACTCCATTATACTCTGCATTATTCACACTTTCAGGATATCAGTTGAGAAATTGAATTGGCAATGCTCTACAAGGTTAGAAACAATGTGTGTACTACCCTCATGGCACTGTGCGATGTTTGTGGGGCTAGACAGTCAGCTAAAGAATTGTCAGAATCTTCAATAAATAGACGCTTAGACGCTTTCTCGTGTATTTACTGAGAAATTCTAACTTTATATCACTTTCACATTATATATCTTATATTTGTGATATTGAAATGCAATACAGATAACAGAGCATCAGTACATATACATAATAAACAATAACAAACACATTTAACATGAGATAAACAGTGACTGGTGACTTACAGACAATTCGGGTCCCAGGCCTGATGTAAGACTGCCACTTCTAACACATAGGAGAGTGATGAAATCTAAGATGGAGGTAACTCAGAAGACTTTAAGAGTCAAAGGTTACTTCCTCGTTACTCTAGTTACATAACCTAATGGAGACTACAATATACATGCTATAATAGAAACAACCAGTAGATGGCGAACAGTAAAATACAATACAATATTAATAAACGACCATAGGTTTATATGGGAAGGACACTCCATGTCTGGCAAAATACCATTTTGACACTACATTTTTAACTTCAGCTATGCAGAGAAAACAACAAACATAGAATCACAGTTCTATTTATGTGTTTCCTGAAAGAAGAATGATAATGTCCGAAACTGGTCTCAAATAAACTTTAACAGTCCCTCGCTTGATAACTCTCACTTCCACCTTTCTGACAATACCATCTCTGCTCAACAGTGTATTGATAAGTCCCACAGGTCACTCATTCCTGCTTACTTGAGTGTCCTTTAGTAACAAGACACCCTGCTTTGACATTTGGACGATTTTGAGACCACTTTCTACGACCTTGTAGGGTAGACAAATACTCTCTCCTCCACCTCTTCCAAAATGTATCAGCTAGGCACTGAACTTGTTTCCATTGTTTGACATGAAGTTCTCCTGTTTCAAAATTACCATGAGGTGCTGACAAAGAGTTCACTTTTTGAGTCAAGAGCATAGCTGGAGTAAGCACTGTGGGATTGTCAGGGTCTACTGAAACTGGTACTAAAGGTCTTGCATTTATGATAGCCATAACTTCCAACATGAAAGTGTTCAAAGTTTCATGAGTCGAATGTGCAAGTTTAGCTTGGAGTAACATGGAGTCCAAAATACGTATGGCTACGGCTATTAGTCTTTCCCAAACACCCCCCATGCGAGATGAGTAAGGAGGATTAAAGATCCATGTGCATACCTTTTCTTGAAGAAAGTCTGTTAGCACTGTGTATATGTTCATGTCCATTTCATCTGTAACTAGTTCATACAGTTCAAGTGCTAAAACGGCTGCAAAGAGCTTGTGAACAAACATGGAATTGTATGTGCTGGTCTGGGGTTTAACTTTCCCATAATAAATCCAACATGACACACACAACTTGAATCAGTCACTTTCAAATAAGTTACTGCACCTATTGCTATAGTAGATGCATCTGAGAAAATATACAGTTCTTTTCTGTAGACTGTAGACAATGAGACGGGAACATAACATCTTGCTATTTTTAAACAGTTCAAAGCTTGTAAGGAATCTTTCCATTGGACCCACCCATGCAGTCTTTCTTGAGGAAGTGATCCGTCCCACTCACTTCTCCCCAATGACAATTCATGAACTAACCCTTACCTTTTATAGAGACAGGTGCTACAAAACCAAGGGGATCATAAAGGCTGTTTACAGTAGACAGAATCCCTCTTCGTGTAAAAGGCTTTTCTTCTGAAGAAACCTGAAAAACAAAACTGTCTGCATCTAGATCCTAGCCAAGGCCTAAACTCTTCTGCAGAAGGGTATCTATACCCACACAAAGATCCTTGAGATTCTTGGCTCTGTCATGGGCAAGAAAGCCTTCCATCACCTGTTTGTTGTTGGAGGCGATCTTGTGGAAACGCAGATTGGATTCTGCGAACATCTCCCTCGTTTCATTGAGTATGTTAATCGCTGCCTCTGGTGAACTAGCTGAAGCAAGTCCATCATCCACATAAAAATGCCTTATTACAAAGTGTTTGGCATCTTGTCTGTGATAATCTGCATTTTTCTGAGTAGCCTTACGCATGCAGTATATGGCGACAGCAGGAGAAGGACTGTTGCCAAATACATGTTGCTCATGGTAACGGGATGCTTACAGGGCAGATAATAGGCCGTAGACTTCAAAAGTCCAAAATAACAGCAGTATTTATTTCTTTAGCCAATTGTTACAGCACACTCCACAACTTTACAACAAAATATTAAACAGTAGCCCGGCTGGGCATCTGGCTACCTCACTGCGTGCCCTCTCTTTCTAACACACTCTATAACACCACTGTTCACTCACAGTTTAGGTCTTGTTTGCCCACTGGCTTTACTGGAGCTCTGTCCCCTTTCCCTGCAGCCTGGAACAGACTCTGGCTCCTTTCCCAGCCTGGAACACACTTCCACTCAACCTGGAACCCTCTGGCTGTCTTCTCAGCCTTGAACCCCCTGGCTGCCTTCTCTGCCTGGAACCCTCTGGCTGCCTTCTCAGCCTGGAACCCTCTGGCTGCCTTCTCAGCCTGGAACCCTCTGGCTGCCTTCTCAGCCTGGAACCCTCTGGCTGCCTTCTCATCACACTCCAGCCTTTGACTGATCACACTCCAGCCTCTGACTGATCACACTCCAACCTGCAACACACTGGCTGATTATCTCTCTTGCACCTGAGTGTGGGTGGATATTTATCGCAAATTAGGGTTGGGCCAAGGAACCCACCCTTTCACTCCCTTGGCTGGCTCCAGGTCCCTATAGTCAATGGTTTCTTTCCTAGGAAACCTATCCAAACCTATCACTACTCTCTTTCCCTGGAGCCTCTAACACTTTTCGGAACATTTTGTGGGACACTGTGTCACATCTGTTACAAGGTAATGGCTGTCTAGGTGTACGAAAAGCTAAAAGGGCCACCCAGCTGTTATTGTCATCTTGGAAAGTCCCTCTATTCATGATCTGGAGGAAGGTTTGATCATCTATGGACAGTGTTTGTCATCATCTTTTGTTTTCTGGAAAACTCAAATCCCTAAATTATCTGTTTCCATGCCAAAGTTGACATCTTCCTTATTGTATAATGAGTCCCAGAGCTGTATTGGGCTTCTGGTAGTTTCTTTGACAATAAAACTGTTGTGGCATGGACTAAGAAAAGATGTGCGGCTATTTGCCAACACAAATGTCCTTAAGGTGCTGATACTTTCTGGTGGGTGTACAGAACCGACACAAACCTCTCTTACAATGACCCAACCCAGATCAAGTTTCTGAGCATAAGGGGGGTTAGAAGGACCACTAATTTGCTTGCGTACCTTACACACTTGTAAAATGTCTCTCCCAAGGAGTAAAAGAGAAGAAACGTCTGGCTTGACAGTAGGAATGAGGTGAACAATTGAGTGCAGGTGAGGTTGATGGTGAGCTACTTTTGGAGAAGGAAATTCTGATGTATCATTTCACACTCTATCATAGCGGGGAGTGGAAGCTATAATTTTCAATAGAGAGATTCAATAGTAAAGCCTATAGCTCTTCTGCCTACAGTCTCCACTGTCCGTGCAGATGTTTTTAAGGTGTATGGAGTTGCACACATATTAATTTTAAAGATATCAAAAAAGTCTGACCTTGCAAGAGATCTGTTACTCTGCTCATCAAGAACTACATACATTGTCACTGCTTTCTCTCTGCTTCCAGTAGGGTACACAGATGCTAGGCAGATTTTTGAACATGAATGCGGATTTCTACCTGGGCTACAGATTTCAGTGCACTTGGAGATTACTAAGGAAATGGAACTCTCATTTTGCTCCTTGTCCTGATCTTTCCTGGCCCCTACAGTTTCTTGCGGTGAAAGAGGAGGATCAGGGTGTAATACCATGCTGTGCTTCTCACTGCTACATTCTGAGCATTAATCTGGTATCCTACAGTCTTTGGCAATGTGATTAGTGGATTTGCAGCACTTGAAACATATGCCATTTTCTTTAAGAATGGATAACCGCTCTTTAATAGGTTTTTTCTTTAACCCTCTACACCCTGTCAGAGGATGGTGCCTTTGATGAATTGGGAACTGTCTGTCAAGACTTTCTATAAAGTTTCCTTCGTAGCTGTTTTTACTGTTTGTGACTTCATGAGGCATAGTTGTTTTATGTGTAGACACAGAAATCTTACCCGAAGGTCCTGGATGCTTTTCTTATCTGGGTGGGAGAACGCTGGTGACAAGAGAGAAGCTAGGATCATTTCTCAACTTTGCTAGCTGACGGACAAACCTAAAAATCACAAAGAAAAGGGGAAAGGCAACTCTGTTTTCGTCTTTGTGTTTTAAACCAACATTTATCCACTTTTCTTGTAGATTGTAAGGTATATTCTCTACTATAGGATTAGTACCACTAGCAGTATCTAAATATGCAAGTCCTGGCAGATAGCCTTCCTCTTTAGCACACTCTTTTTCTAGGAGAATGTCACCTAGTTCTTGTAAACGAATGTTGTCCTTATTACTCAGCTTAGGAAAAGTGTCAAGTCTTTTTAACAGAGCGTTTTGGAATACTTCTGGTGATCCATATTTTTCTTCTAACCTTTACCAGGTCATGTGTAGTCCAGCTGCGGGATTCAGTTTGTGTATTCTGTGCATCCTTTTTGCATGGTCTGCTGACTCAGCACCAAGCCATTTTATCAGTAAGTCTAGTGTATTTGTTGCTGACAGATCTAAAGGTGCGTACACACTTCCAATTTTTATTGTTCAAAATGAACGACGAACGAACGATCGATTGGGCAAAAATCGTTCGTAAAAAAAGTAACCAACGACGCCGACGAACGAGGAAAGTCGTTGGAAATGTTCGTGCTCAGTCACTTCCTGTGGTGCACGTAACTTCCTGTGGTGCACGTCACTTCCTGTGGTGCACGTCACTTCCTGTATCGCTCAAACGATCGCATCTATTGTGTGTACAATATCTACGAACGATCGTGTCGTTATCTGTATGTACGGGATCGTTGCTATACGATCGTTCGTAGATATCGTGCAGGATCGTTCGTCGTTCGTTTTCCAACGATAATAATTGGAAGTGTGTACGTAGCTTAAGTCTCTCATAGCATTCTAGAGGACTTCCATGCCCAGTAATTTTCAGGGTAATCATCAAACTTGAGGAAGCGTGATGTGATCATTTCACTGCGAATGAAGTACTTTGTGATGTCTTGTAAAGGCTGATGTTCAGGCATAAAATTTTTAGGATGTGAAGGTAAGAATCCTTCATATTTGTTTCTGGGGTTTGATCCTTGGCTGTTCTTTCACTGTTAACATCACATAATGCTGGTCACTTACTTTTAGTGCTTGAGCTGGCTTTGGTCTGAATTCAGCTTGTTCAGTTTTAGAAGACCTTTGTCCTGTGTACTCTTCAGTAAGTTTCTGGATATTCAATTGTGCGTTCTGCAGAGGAAAGAGGTTTCTCTGTAACTTCTAGTTCCACAGAGGCCTTCCCACATTCAGATTGATCTGCCTTGATGTAGACTGGGGCCTCTGTTGCTGCTCCAGCAGCGGCACTCTGATGCTGAAGAATTTGCAGCTTTGCTTCTTTTTCTGCTTTTTCTTGTATCATATTGGCTTCTTTTTCAGCAAATGCTAGTTGAGCATAGGCCGCTGGTGCTTTGGCGCATGTCCTGATTGCTTGGGAACTTGCTGAGGACAGCCTACTGGATCTTGATGATATGGAAACATGCGACTGAGCATCATCTCTCTGTAGGAGAGAGCTATTCTCCCTGCCTTGCTGTGTCACATGCAACATATTCTCAGATTTATACATTTTTTCCGATCTGAGACTCATTACTGATGTGCAGTGTAGTCTTGTATCCAAACCTGCTGTTTTGTCTTTTCACTGTACTGCCCTCACGGTACTGTGCAATGTGTGTGCGACTAGACAGTCAGCTAAACAATTGTCAGAATCTTCAATAAATAGAAGAAGACACTTTCTTGTGTATTTACTGAGAAATTCTAACTTTATATCACTTTGACATTATATATCTTATATTTGTGAAACTGCAATACAATACAGATAACAGAGCATCAGTACATATACATATTAAACAATAATAAACACATTTAACATGAGATAAACAGTGACTGGTGACTTACAGACAATTCGGGTCCCAGGCCTGATGTAAGACTGCCACTTTAACACATAGGAGAGTGATGAAATCCAAGATGGAGGTAACTCAGAAGACTTTAAGAGTCAAAGGTTAGTTCCTGGTTACCCTGGTTACATAACCCCCTAGAGACCACGATATACATGCTATAAAAGAAACGATTAGTAGATGGCGAACAGTAAAATACAATACAATATTAATAAATGACCATATAATTATATGGACAGAACAATGTGCGCATGACTCTTTTTCAACAATGCAGGGTTAAATCCCATGGAGCCCAGAAATGTACTTTTTGTTGCCAACTATAATCAACACTCATTATATGACTATCAATGAAATAATCACAATGAAAAAAGAATTAAACAGCAAATTGGTTTACATTGTGCGATCTGCTATTTTATTTAGACAAAGCCTTGGCACATTTTAGCCAAGTTTGAATTTCAATATTTTCATCTGTACTTGTAACAATCAGCCAAAGAACCAAAAGTACCTTGCCAGTCTTATGTATTATGTTCACCTTGGAGACAATTTGCATTTCACATAGTCACTGAATATAAAACAAAAGAAGGTGTTTATTAAGATACTTGATGCATTCAAATTGGGGATATATGTCATGATATCATGATGATAATAAAACCAGGAGTATTATATTGTATGACAAAATGTTACTATGGAAAACAATTGTTTTAGACTGTTTTAAGTTATAAATTTAATTCTTTAATCTTTTGTTAAAAAAAGAAATTGGAGAAAAAAGGCTATTTTGGTATAATAATGTAATAGTACCTGGCAGGGATGCCTGCATTCCAATATTACCTGAACAGAACTACTGAACTTCTCCTATTTAGCAGGTAATTCAAATGTGTAATTAAATGTTTGCCAGACGTTGAGCTTTACAAATTCAGGTATTAGCTGTAAGGCTTCATAAACACTAGTGTGATGAGTTGATGAACACATTTGCATGTGAAATGTGTGCACAATAACTAGGGCCAGATTTAGACTTTGTCTCCTGGGCTAGGAGCTTGTGCCACCCCCCTCTTCTTGGCAGCATAAAAGATACAAAAATAAAACTATGACTATGTGTTGGCCTGTCAAATATTGGTACCTGACCAATGAACCAAAAAGCAGAAACTACCCATACTATACCATGCGTCAGTTATAGGTGACCACTAACCTTCTTTAAACTGGGCAAGCCAAACAAATGCCGCCTCTCTTTATCATGGCACCCTAGGCCACCTGACGATAACACAATGCGCGCTAACACCCAGTACCTATGTTGGTGTGCTAGGTTGCCATTCATTGTTAATGGCACACTAAATGCAGCTCTAGAGTGCAATACATGGCAATAGACAAATGTTCCATGTAAAAATACAGTGTATTCTGAAAAATGGAGAACGTGCTACATTTGTGTTCAATTTGCTGTGTTGGGCAGTTCATTTAAATGCACACAATGTGTTGTCTTTTTCACATTGCAGCATTCATCTATTCTGTAAACGAAGTCTAAAGCAGGTCAACGTTGTTTAAAAAAATATAATTTTATCCAACTCTTTTTTCCAAACTGTGTTTTACCATTTCCATGTCTGCAGAAACCTTCACCAGTTTTTTTTTTTGTACCATGATCATTTAACTTAATGTATTTATTTTTTTGGAGCAGCCAAACAAATGTGGTGTTGCTTTTTTCAGCACAGATGGGGCTTTCCTCTTATTTTCCTCTGATAGCATTCAAAGAAATAAAAGATAACAGCATATATATACTGTAAATTCTACACTGCACTCAACTTGCTATTTGCAGAGCATTTGGTAGTAATCCATAATATCTGCCAAAGGCATGCAAAACAGTTACAATACATGTAATACACAATATGAATAGCCATAAATCCAAACAGGCAGCTAGAAACCCTATGAGGACTGATGAAAATGATAGAGTTGGGTGCATAATTTGCAATCATTACAGTGGATATGTGAGCTCTCAGTCCTAAAAACGTGTGTTTATGGGCACCTTTAGTAAATGGTACATTCCGATCACCCAAACAAAATCTAGTTAATTGAACATACAATCTAATTTGCTTTCCCATTTATCTGCAGTGAATGACAAATGAAATTAAGGGTATGGTAAATTGGCCATCACCTTTTTTGTCTGACATGGATGCATTGACATTTAGGAAAGCTAATAAATGGTGAGTTCCATCTTACTATGTAGTGTTTTTATTAAAAAGCTTTCTAAGGCTGCTATTTTACAATAGCACACGTGATTCATGTGCATTATTCATAACTCACAGTCACCTGCTGTCCATTACATAAAAAAAAAAAAAATAATGTGAGAAAAGCATGCAGATGGGTATGTAACAGGAACACACTGCACATTTAATGGAATTGTCACACACTTTTTTACAATGTTTGATGTTTCTGCATATGGGGAACAATAGGGCACTATCTTAGATGCAGTGTGTCTTTGTAATGTGGAATTTATAATGACTAAATCTCTATTTTTTGAGGGATTTCGCTGTTGGTTTTTAACAAAATATCACAACAAACTGGTGCACATGTTTATCTATACTGTCAAATGAACATACTGGATGTTGGAAAAAAAAGCATTTAGGGTGTTTATACTTAGACTATAATGTGCAGTCAGGGAGTTGAAGCTTTTCAAAAAAGTACAAAATTTAAACAGATCCAGCAAATTACCAATTTGTGTTAAAAATCACATTTTATGTGCAAAATAAAATAATTATCCTGGCAATCAAAAAAGCCAAATCCATTGTTCTGAATGTGGAAAAGAAACAATTCTATCTTTTAGATTTTTTAGGGGGGCAATTGTGTATTTAATTAGTTCTCATTTGAGCAGGTAATTATTCTAATTTACTTGCATAAACAAAGGACATTGTGCTTCAATAGCAGACCATTTGCTCAATAAACCGTGTAAGAACTTTGTGCTCTGGGGCAGGTGTACGCTTTTTATATTCAAAGGTAAAACAGAGAAGTGAGTTAAATCTGCCATGGGAATTCGTTTGGTGCAAGACTGAAAACAGTTTTATTGATATATGAATGGATGTATTCACTAACTAGTATAAAAAGTGCAACAGAGCCATACAGAGCCAATGCCATATATTTAGGGAAATTGTTGTTTCAAGGCTATGTGACCTTTATTTATTCAACATTTATATACAAATAACATAGTGATTTGCCTTGAAATATTGTACAGCTCATTATATTCCAAATCATGACCGTAAAAGTTAGGAAACACAACCATTGTAAAATGCCTATGAATTTATAAAAAGGAGGGGAATTTAGGACGATTGTATGGGAACTTGTTCTCCACAAAGGTAATGATCCACAGGGTGCAAATGATCTGCTTCTATTAGTGCTTTACATCATAGCCCACCAGTGTGTTACAGAACCATTAAAGTTAAATGTAAACTTTCATAGTATCAACTTATTTTCACTCGTATAAAAAATCACACATAAATATAGAATTTACTTACTTTTCCAGCAGCCCATTCGTTAAAAGATCTAGGTGTGTATAATATCTGCTACCCCATTGCATGCTGTGTTTTTTTCCGCTGGCTCCTGTAAAAGTACTGAACATAAGAGGTAGACAGCAGAACCACAGTGCAGTAAGTGGAAACGGGTATTTATGTATCTGATCGGTCAGTTACTTGCAGTGGCCAGGAAGCAAATAATCGTCAGTAGTGTTGGTGTTAAAATTTGGGTCGTCCATATATTCCATCAGAATATGGTCATTCAAATTCAGGTAGGCCCAAAAAACACGTGGTTTGCAGGTGCCTCCCCTCCAATAAGAGCAGGGATTCTCTCCTCCATCTTTGTGGTGGCAGGCAGCTATTTGGCTGTCTGTCACCCAATGCCACACAGGCAGCCATTGGCCTATATAAGGCCAAGGCTTGCCTGCATTTACCACTCGTGACAGAGATCTGCTAGCAGACACAACCTCTCTGTGCTGCTGGCAGTGTTAAAGTAAAATTAAATTGCTGCAGTTAGATAGTTAGACTGTTTCACTATTAGTCAGATAATAGTGAAGCATATTAGCTCAAAAGAATTTTTAACTATTTTAACTATGTCTTGTCAAAGAGGAAGGGGCAGCTTTGTCAGGGGTGGCAAGGAAAGCAGTATGGGTTGGTTTTTCACTGCAGACCCGGGAACCAGAAGCCAGCCAGACCCTCACAGGGGTCCCAAACTATAGTCCCTAATACACCTCTTCCTCCTACTTCTTCCTCCTCGGCTGGAAAATCTTGTGTAGAGCAAAATGTTTATGAGGAAGTAGAGGAGTCCCACCAAGCGGGTGGAGAGGCAAAGCAGGACGCATTCCTTGAAGACGCACAGTTGTTTGAGTCATCTGACGAAGAGAGTCAGTTCAAAGGCTTTCCCTCCTCTTACTTTTCACCCCAACCATCTGAGCCAGACAAGCCACTTCAAACTGGCTCCAAAAGGCCGCTGTTTCCTGTCGGCACATACACGGAAACTGTCTCTTCTAATAATGATGATGATGATGTCTTTTATGCAACATAGGGCGAACAAGAAGATCATCATAGGCAGGAAGAGGAGGAGGAGGAAAGAGGAGGAAAAGGTTGAAGAGTGCCCTTAAAGAAGGAGAGGGAGGAAGAGGGTGAAAGCTGCCAATACTCTGCAGTCTTCACGTACCAGTGAGGCAAGTCATAGTCGTCCATCGTCAGCAGCTGTCACCACAGGTGTGCCTCTACAACCGCAGACCACCACCACCACGAGCACCAGCTCCAAAGCTTCTTTGGGCTCAGTTCGATGTACGCCCGTGTGGCCATTTTTTAGTGAAACTCACACACGTACCTTGCCTGGCCCACGTCATGAACCTCATAGAACAACGCTTCTTTGCAAAGTACCCAGGCCTCCAGCTGCTGTTACTGAAGGCCAGAAAGTTGTCGTACACAGTCAGAGCCAGATTGGTGGTCTTACCGCAAAACCTCAATCTGCCAGTGCACAACAGAAAGTGGTGGTGGATTAGGTGGCAGAGTCTGCTCATTTGAGACGCTTACCTACAATACCTTACTTCAACCCTGTAGAGTGGCTGCAAATTGGGGACTTGTGTACTGTATTGGGACCTTTGGAAGAGGCGACCAGGATGATCAGCAGGATCAGGCCTGTGTCAGTGACACTATCCCAATCATATGCCTGCTGGAACATATGATGGTTGAGCTCAGACACGACACAGAGCGGACGATGCAGGAAGAGATGACGTTTACAACATCATCTTGGACATGCGTACCTACTAGGCATAGTGTACTGCAAATCCAGGAAGAGGAGGAGGTGGAAGAGGAGGAGATTGCAGGCATGGGAGAAGGGGAGGAAGGGGGCAGAGGAGGATATGGAGGGTACATGGCATTCATCCACCCAAACACAAGATGGCATGTTCCGTGGATAGCAAGACCAGGCAGAGGAGTAGGACGACGACGACCCTGTGCTGCTGTTCGACCCACAGGAGTCCGGGTCTAGAATTCCCTCAGCTGTGGGAACTTTGAAACACATGACAGCCAAGACTACCAAGAAGTGCTTGTAAAGGACTTGTGCTGAGCCTTTCCGTATGCCAGCAGCAGCATCAGGGATCCCTATGACAGTTACACCAGCCATGGCAGCCAAACTACTACCTTAAGCGGCATTGGTGGCAGCAGCAGGAAAGGTTGTCCAAGCCAAACTATGCAGTTTTTTTTTGAGCAGAGGAAAGCCGCCAGTCGTGCAGCAGTTGCCAATGACAGTCAGCAGAGCTACTCATTCATGATGCAGGAATACCTCAGCTCTACATGGAACATCTGCAACTTGCAAAGCCTGGACCCACTACACTACTGGGCATCCAAGCTTGAGCAGTGGCCAGAGCTGGCAGAACATGCGATTCAGATCCTTGCCTGCCCAGCCGCAAGTGTGTTATATGAAAGAGTGTTCAGTGTAGCTGGGGGCGTAGTAAGTGACAAGCGCATTTGCCTCACCGCAGAAAATGTGGACCGACTCACTTATATTAAAATCAATGAGGCTTGGATCGGCAATGACTTTAACACCCCCTCTGCAGAGTGCACTGATTAGTCGGCAACTGCTGCATGGCCTGCTGACACCTTGACGGGATGAGCACTTTCAGAGCACTTTCTGCATCTCCTTCTCCTCCTCCCTCTAGTGGCCCTCTACCTCTACTTTGTCCCTGAGGCCTATAACTTGCAATGGAGCTGTGTAACTGGGTAATTTTTGTACGGAGGACCTCCATCGGGGCCCTCTGCCTCTATCTACTTTTAGGCTTATATCACTTGTAACGGAGCTGTGTGCCCGGCTAATTTTTGTACAGAGGACCTCCCCCAGGGCCCTCTGCCAATATCTACTTTGAGCCCTATATAACTTGTAATGGAGCTGTGTGACTAGCTAATTTTTGTACGGAGCTTCTCCCCCTCGGGCCCTCTTCCTCTATCTACTGTGAGGCCTATATAACTTGTAACGGAGCTGTGTAACTGGGTAATTTTTGTACGGAGGACCTCCCTCGGGGGCCCTCTGCCTCTATCTACTTTGAGGCCTATATAACTTGTAACAAAGCTGTGTAACTGGCTAATTTTCGTACAGAGGACCTCCCTTGGGGCCTCTGCCTCTATCTACTTTTAGGCCTATATATTTTGTAACGGAGCTATGAGCCCGGCTAATTTTTGTATGGATGACCTCCATCAGGACCCTCTGTCTCTATCTACTTTGAGGCCTGTTCCTCAGCTTCTCTCAGCCTTTCTGGACAACAATCCTCTTTCCTCTGGACAGGATCTACCTTGGATGGTTGTCAGCTTCACTCAGCCACAGCTTCTGAGTCTCTAGGAACACGCTGACCCTTGGATGCGAATGGATTCTCTTTTACACACACCGTCTGTGCAAGATGTCTGCTTTCCACCTTCCTGTTTCCTCTCTAGAACAACCACACTTCCTATCAATATGAAAACTGGCAACCTATTCAGCTGTGTTAAGAAACAGCGACATCTTGTGGTTGAAATGCAAAACGTCAGTAGTCTTATATTTAATTACAACCATTAAACAGTGAATGCTATCTTCTCAATCTCACACCACCACCCAGCTGAAAAAAAATTCTGGGGAGAACACTGAGGTAGCTGTGTAACCAGCTAATTTTTGTACCGGAGGAACCCCCTCAGGGCCCTCTGCCTCTATCTACTGTGAGGCCTATATAACTTGTAAGAGAGCTGTGTAACTGGCTAATTTTTTGACTGAAAGACCCCCCTCAGGGCTCTCTGCCTCTACTCTGAAGCCTGTGTTTGGCTTGTAACTGAGCGGGGAAACCTGGCGGCTAATTTTTGGACCGAAGGAACCCCCTCAGGGCCTTCTTTGCCTCTACTTGGAGGCCTGTATAAAATCTGGCATGTTCCCTTGGCCGCCTCATATAATGGCCTTGCCAGGAACATAAAAAAGCCTTCCTGATTTTTTTCTTGTACAGTTTTGTGCAGAGCTGTGGGAGTCTTGAAATGTCTTTTTAAGTGTATTTGTAGGCTATAGAAGTTCTACACAGTCCCTAAAAATAACCCAAATTTTCCCCCTATTGACTTTAATGGTGTTCGAATTTGACGTTCGATCACCCGAACTATATCAGCCTATTCGATCGAATAGCTATCAAATCGAATAGTGAGTGTCACGAATGACAGGGAGGGGAGGGTAACAGGAAGGAGTATAAACTACTAGGCCTCAAATACCTAGGGAAAAGGGAATGGTCACCCCTTGCAAAACCCTAATCAAGCCCTGACTCCTAACCATATGAGCATCCCCTGAAGGTAGGGATACTCATACCCAGGAACCTAGGCCCTGCTAGCCCTGCACATCCCTAGCAGTAGGGTCTGGATTGAGACTGCTGGTCCCTTCCCCTATGAAGGACCCAGTGTCTCCCTGAGGCCTAGTAAACAACAAATACCTAAACAAAACACCAATACACCATAAGAACAGCAACTTATCTTATAAGCAGAAATCAACAGGAACTCAGAATGGCAGGACACTCCAGCTATTCACATCCCGGTAGTGAATATTAACTGCACAGCATGAAGTGTGAGGCCAGACTAAATGGAAGAGCAGTAATGAGCCCCAGCTGCACCCGATACAAGGGGAGTGGTCATTACAAACAATAACACAGCAACAAGTAAAACCAAAGAGGCTGTCAGATAATCACACATGCAGCTAGTCTGACAGATCCTCAAACTTCTGTCACGGAAGGGACCGTGACAGTGAGATATTCGACCAACACTAATTGTCAGCTGGGCTGAGGGAAAGGAAGGTATATTCCCTCTTTCTTAGTAGGTAGACTTTTATGTACAAATAATTATGTGCTGATATTGTCTCTTTAAAGATGTTTTTATGATACTCCTTTTTCTTTAAACCTGTGCACCTTTATATGAACAGTGCACTATTGAATGTGCCTATGGCAAACAAAACATATCTTAAAAACACGCTCATATGGCTTAAGTACAGTACAGCCTAACAGTTCTTCAACTGTGCTTCACAGTTTTAAATTTTATCCAGTCAAATAAAGTCACAAATCCCTGTGGGTTTCTACTGCCAGAGCCATAACTTTCAAAATAGTCTCAGTGACATCTGGGTCAGACAAATTTATATTAAAGCTATTAGAGCTTTTCTAATCAAGTAGAACTAAATTGTGTCCCTATTTAATGTACAGCGCTGCGTAATATGTTGGCGCTATATAAATCCTGTTTATTATTAATAATAATAATAATAATAATTGCATCCTGTCAGCAGTTAAACTTGAAGTTCCATGAAGGAGTGTATCAATTCTCATTGTGAAGCATTTCTCATTGTAACTTGTAGATCATTCACCATTCAGGGAATGTGTAGATACACCCTAGTTATTAGAGCATTTCCAAGAACAGGGTTGTAGGACAGACATAAATTCTGTTTTTATTGGTGTATTAACCTCCTGGGCGGTTCATTTCTCCCCGAATTCATATGTCTAAAAGCGGTACATTGTTTTTCATGAAAATGTATTTTACAGTATAATATAATAGTATGAGTATAATTAGGTTTGAAACACAAAATGATCTAAAAAAATACATTTATGAATACATTTTGACATGATTTTGTGTTTCAATCTTTATTATACTCATACTATTATGTTAGGTCATTGGGCCCTCTGGCCACTTAAGGAGAACCTGTCTGATACCTGATTCTGCTTGACCACTCTTGCCTGCTGCCTGCTCTGACCTCGGATTGCTCCTGACCTGTCTCTGCTTTACCCCTCTGTGCCACACTAATTGGACTAATCACCTGTGATCAACCCTGTCTTGTTTTATGACTACCAATAAAGCTTGACAAAGGATTATTGGAGTTGGCTGTGTTTGTGTGCCCAGGCGCATTACAGTATCGCGGGCCCTCACACACCACCCAGCCCTATTGGAGAAAATCCAGCGGGGTCTACAGGAGCTTGCATTAGGGGCTCCCACCGGTCACCCCACGAAGGTTCCTGAGCGCCTCCTGGAAATTGCAGGTGAATTACGGTCGCTCCTAGGGCAAGACTCGGGTCCAAATGTATCCAGCCCAGCGGTGCCAGTGGAACCTCAGATTCTATTACCCGAGAAATTTTCAGGGAACAGACAGGACTTCCACAACTTCTGGGACTCTTGCCTTCTGTACTTCCAACTTTGCCCAATCGCCTCGGGGACAACACGCCAATGTAATGGAGTGGTCATCTCACTCCTAAAAGGTTAGCCGCAGAGATGGACATTCAATTTGCCTCCAGATGATACTGCATCCAGTTTTGTCACTGACTTCTTTGCTGTTATGGGGGTGATTTATGATGACCCGGATCTGACCCGAACAGCTGGGATAAACTTGGAATACCTAACTCAGGGGAGACGTCCCGTGAAAGAATATGCAACAGAATTTCGGCGCTGGGCCACCAGTACCCGTTGGGGAAACGCAGCTCTCCTCCATCGCTTCCGCCAAGGTCTCAGCGATCAAGTCAAAGACCTGCTGTTGGGTCTCCCTTCTCCGTCCACCCTGGATCTTACGATACAGCAGTTCATCTGTGTCGATCAGGGGATCCGGGAACGCCGTCTAGAAAAAGCCTTCTGTAGAACCAGGAGTCGTTCGCGTCCTTAGTTGAAACCTGGACCTCTGATGAATACTTCCAACACCACACCACCTGCAAAGTTTCCATCCTCTTTGCCTGACCTGGGGGAACCCCAGGATATTGGTTCATCCAAACTCACCCCCATCGAGCGCAATCAATGTTTGCAAGTTGGACTCAATGTTTGCAAGTTGGAGTTGTCTTTACTGTTGCGATCCTGGTCACAGGGCAAGGACCTGCCCTCGCAAAGGACCTGAAAGGTTCCAGTGTTTTGGGGGTGCAGAAGGGAGCCTCTCAGACCTGTTGGCCTGGTCTACTTGACGTATCCTGGTTCCGGCTAATATATCCTGGGACGGGAAGTCCCGCCAAGTCATGGCCTTTCATGACTCCGGGGCAGATGGTGACCTACTGGACCAAAATGTTGCCCCTGAACTGGGAATACCTGTCCCCCTCTTGGGTCTGAATTGTCCTTAGCCTCCATCGATGGCACCCCTCTTCAACAGGGTCTTACACCCTCTATTACCCCAGAAGTGCAATTAACAGTGGGGGCCTCTCAGGTGATCAGGATGGTAAAACCCCCCCTGATTCTAGGCCTCCCTTGGTTAAAAACCCATAACCCTACCATTAATTGGAAGTCAGGTCAAATCATTCAATGGGGGACCAAATGTCAGGCTAGATGCCTGACACCAGTAATGCAAGTACGGGCCCTTGAGTAATTAAAAAAACTGCCCGAGCCTTACCAGGAGTTTGCTGATGTCTTCTGCCCCCGGTCAGCTGACAAACTCCCACCTCATCGTTCCTATGATTGCCCCATTGAGTTACTCTTGGGTACCATGCCCCCTAGGGGTCATTTGTTCATTTTCACTGGGCCAGAGATAAAGGCCCAGAAAGAATACACCCAAGAAAACTTAGAGAAGGGCTTCATCTGGCCATCCTCTTGCCCTGCGGGTGCTGGCTTCTTTTTTGTGGAGAAGAAGGATGGCAGGTTAAGACCCTGCATTGATTACAGGGGCCTAAACAAGATTACTGTGAGGAATTGGTACCCTTTGCCCCTTTTGGATGACCTGTTCTCTCCAGGAATTTGTGAATAATGTATTCCGAGAATTTCTGGGTAAATTTGTGATTGTGTATTTTGATGATATTTTGATTTATTCATCTGATCTTCTCCACAGAGCACAAGTACGCCAGGTCCTCCAGAAGCTCAGAGAAAACTGCCTCTATGAAAAATTGGAGAAGTGCACCTTTGAGGTACGTGAGGTTGCTTTCTTAGGATATATTTTGTCAGATCAGGGGTTGGCCATAAATCCAACCAAAGTCTCAGCAGTTTTGGAATGGCCGCAACCCACTGACCTCAAAGGGCCTTCAGCGCTTTTTAGGTTTTGCAAATTTTTATAGGAAGTTCATACAAAACATCTTGTCCATTGTCCACCCTCTGACGAACCTCACTAGGAATTTCTAGAAATTTTTAGAAATTCCTCAAGGTGGACTCCAGAAGCTTGCGAAGCCTTCAAAGTGCTGAAAAGGGCTTTCTGCAGTGCACCCGTATTGGTGCATCCGGTACCCACTCTCCCATTTATTATAGAAGTGGATGCTTTGGAGATTGGCGTGGGAGCAGTCCTCTCCCAGTACTCTGGAGAACCAGAGCCTTCTTCTCCCGTAAGTTCTCTGCAGCGGAGAGCAATTATGACGTGGGGAACCGGGAGCTTCTGGCAGTAAAATGGGCTTTTGAGGAATGGAGGCATTGGCTGGAAGGGCAGAACATCCCATAATGGTCTATACTGACCATAGAAACCTGGAGTACATTGAAGGGGCTAAACGTCTCAACACCCGGCAAGCCCGTTGGGCCCTGTTTTTTACGAGGTTCAATTTACAAATTACCTACAAGCCAAGTTCAAAAAATGTGAAGGCTGATGCCTTGTCCCGTTGTTCCCAGAGGCAGTTTCCCTTCCGAATCTGTGCCCTAGCCCCATTTTGTCCCCCCAATGTCCGGTGTTAGCCATACAGACCCCAGTGTTATAAGAGAATCTGATGAACCTCTTAGCCCCCCACCAGACTGACTACCCCCCTGCAAAACCTGAAGGGTGGCTGTATGTTCCCCTCCATCTTCGCCTGAAGGTTATCCAACAGCTTCATGATTCTAAGACTGCTGGCCACCCAGGAATTAAGAAATCCCTAGATTTAGTAAAAAGACACGTTTGGTGGCCTCACATGTCAGTGGATGTCGAATCCTATGTTCGTGCATGCCCAGTTTGTGCTCCGAGTAAGTCCACCCGTGACACTCCCTCCGGCACTCTACTTCCTCTGCCCATTCCTGCTGCTCCATGGACCCACATATCCATGGACTTCATCATGATCCTTCCAGGTTCCTTATGGTTTACAGTGATCTGGGTAGTGGTAGATCGCTTCAGTAAGCAAGCCCATTTCATATCGCTACCCAAGTTACCCTCAGCCAAGGAATTGGCCGATTTATTTGTGTTTCATGTGTTCCGCCTGCATGGGGCTCTGGAGAACATTGTTTCAGACTGTGGGGTTCAGTTTGTGTCTCGGTTCTGGGAGGAGTTCTGTGCCCAACTGGGCATCGAGCTCTCCTTTTCGTCAGGGTTCCACCCCGAGACGAATGCCCAGACTAAGCTGACCAACCAATCGTTGGAACAATATCTCCGGAGCTTTGTGAGATTTGTATCTGGTTGCCAGGAGAGAGGGGCTGAGTATCTCCCCTTTGCGGAGGTGGCATATAACAACGCAGAGCACTTCTCCACCAGGATCTCTCTATTTATGTGTGTCGGGGGTCGGAGTCCCAAAGTGTCCTCCCTGTCAGATCCAACCTCTGATTTTCCTGTCCTTAACCATTGGGTAGAACGTTCCCGATCTGTTTGGAACCAGGTCCAAAGTAATCTTAAAGAGGCAGTAGCCCAGCAGAAGAGGTTAGCAGATCGCCAAAGATCCCGAGCCACAGTTCCAACTCGGTGATCTGGTTTGGGTGTCTACCCGCAATATTCCTCTCTGCCAACCCTCAGCCAAGCTAGGTCCCAAATTTCTTGGGCCGTTCCCAATATCGGAATAGATTACTAGAGTGACTTATAGAGTCAAGCCTCCCAGGTCCTTGAGGGGGGTAGACACCTTCCATGTCTCTTTATTAAAATTTGCTGCCGACTCTGCTCCCCTTTCAAATCCCCCTCCGTCAGTTGAGGTGCAGGGAGCACCCGAATATGACGTTGAGAGGATCCTGGACTCTCGTAAGGTGCGTAACTCTCTGCAATATCTCATTGATTGGAAAGGTTTTGGACCAGAGGAGAGATGCTGGGTGCCGGCCTACCGTGTACATGCGGAAGAACTTGTGTCGGAATTATCCGGAGAAACCCCAACATGAGGGTCCTGAGGCCCCTCCTGAAGGGGGTAGTTTAAGGAACTTACCTGTCCAGCGAGCCCACAGCATCCCTGGGCATCACAGCTGCAGTGGGAGATGCCGCTGCAGCAGGCAGCATGGCCGAGGCTGCTGCCCTGCTGGCAGCATGTCTCTCTCTGCAGGCGGAGGGATCCGTTCTAGTCGAACTACTGTTCGGCCAGGCGGTATCCCCAGCATTCCTATGGACGTGATTACAGAAAGTCCTGTTCTCAGCACTCCTGTGGATGTGCAAAGTAGGGCACGTCCCAGGGGTGCTGTGGGATAAGGTGCACGCGCTACCACTCATGCCTCTTGTTGCCCCCAGTGAAGTGGCACAAGGTCATTGGGCACTCTGGCCATTTAAGGAGAACCTGTCCTGAACACCATTGCCCGCTATAAGCCTCTGTGAGTACAGTGTGCTTGGGTGCGTTCTCTGTGGCGGTTTATATTAACCTGTTTTGTCATTACCATAGCAACCTGGTCTGATACCTGATTCTGCTTGAACTCCGCCTGTCCTGACCTTGGATTGTTTATGACCACTCTTGCCTGCTGCCTGCCCTGACCTCGGATTGTTCCTGAGCTGTCTCTGCTTTACCCCTCTGTGCCAGGCTTATTGGACTAATCGCCTGTGATTAACCCTGTCTTGTTTTTGACTACCAATAAAGCTTGACCAAACCAAATCTGCTGATCAACAGAGAGAGGTTCTAAATGAGCACACACTACTATTGCAGCGCCTGATACTAATGCAGGATGATTTAGAAAATAGAAATCGGCGCAATAACATCCGCATACCTGGCCTCCCTGAGTCAGTTGCACCTGTGGATTTATTGGGGGCAGTCACAATCCTATTTAAAAGTGTATTGCAGGCACCTAAAGATTCCCCAACTAAAGTAAAGAGGGTACACCGTGTTCCAGGTCACAGGCCCCAAGATCTGGACAGGACCAGGGATGTGGTCTGCAAACTGACATCCTATCCAGTCAAGGAGGATATCCTAAAGGCGGCCCGCACACAGGAGGAAATTATCTTTATTGGTTTCCACGTCCTGCTACTCCAGGATCTATCACGCCACACTCTGGCACGCCGAGCTCTGTGCCCTGTTAGATACCGTATGAGCACATGTCATTCGTTTCCGTTTCCGGGATTTCCTTTTCACCTGTTGGCACAGAAGGAAGGAGCAGCTTTCCACTCCATCTTGGATCTTCCCTCTTTTTTGGCCACCTCTATGCTGCCCCAAGTGCAGCTCTGTGCCGAAGGGCCCTTGTATCCTTGATGCCCCACCTGGAGAGGACTGGTCAATTCAACGAAAGCATAGAAACCAGAAAAGAAAGAAGCAGTACACTGCTACGCCTAAACCATGAGCATAATTAGAGCTCTTTGTTCTGTTTCTCTTGTAGGGTTTTTTCTACACCTGCTCATATTGGTTGCCATGACAGAGGTGACCCCATTATCTCAGGTTACATGTGTTTATGGTAAAAACAAATTATTTGCCAGATGCTGGTTACTATTCGGTACCTCATAGTATACATCTCAATATATTCCCTTACCATAGTTCACTTTGTTGAAGTTTACTTGGCTTGGCGGATACATCCGAATGCAAGCTTGAGCTGAACCTTGTGGCATATAATCCTTGAGTATTTTGTACTTCCCCTATCTCTTTCCTAAAGTAACTGGTTCCCTTCCCCTGTTTTTGTGTCTCTTATCACTTGATAACTGTCTGATCGCATAGGGACCTAGTTGTTCCCTTGAATATGACTCAGGAATGGCCACTCTTAAAATCACCTTGTACAATTTTAAGGGTTTAGGCGCCCCGGAGAAACTCTCGTCCTTCTTTTCTGAGCTTTACTGGTTTAGAACACAGGTGGTGTTCATTCAGGAATCACATTTTTGGAAAGACAAGGTTACCAAACTCTGGAATCGTAGATTCCCAATAGTGTACCAAAGTTGCTCGCTTGCCTCTCGTTCAAAGGGTGTGTGTATATTATTGTCCAATAAGGTCTCCTGGTCTCTAAAAGATATGTTTTGCTATACAGAGGGGCCGAATGTCATTCATTAAGGGTTTACTTGAACACCAAATGGTAACACTAGGCACAGTGTATGCTCCCAACACAGTAGCCCAGGCTACTTTTCTCTCTATGGTGAGACTGGAGGAATTTCGCGAAGGCCTGGTTTTTTGAGGGGATCTTAATTTTGCCCCTGATCTTACCTTAGATGTATCCCGAACCTCAGATAAAGGGCTTTCAGACCAGGGACGCATTAAAAGGATACTTCTTAATTACCAGATGATAGACATTTACCTTCTTCTCAAGACCTCACCAGAGCTTTTCGCGGATTGATCACTTTTGGATCCGCCATTCTAATATAATCCAGGTCCATGATTGTTTCATAGGAAATAAAACTTTTTCAGATCATGCTCCAATATTTCCCTGAATAGCACTTCCACATTCCTAAAATATAGAATTTGAAGTTGAACAAATTCCTCCTGAAAAACAAGGAAGAATTGGCGGACGTCTCCAAGGAGTTATCTGCATATTTCTCCACTAACGTGACCCCAGATGTGAGCCCCATTCTGGTGTGAGAGACACACAAGGTGGTGATTCCTGGCATCTTCATAAAACACGGTACTGCTAGGTGCTAGGCGGGAGCTATCGGACTTGCTCTCAAAAATTCATGACTAGAAAGGAACCACAAACGTACTTAGGACCCAGCTGTGGCCACGGAATCCATCCGATACCTTGGGGTAAAAATTGCAGCTGATCTGGAAAAATTGTTCCCTTTAAACTTCTCCCCTGGACTTCTGGTTCCAGAGCCTCATGGCTTAGACGCGCGATACAGAGGCTACTGCTCATCCATGCACAATCTGGATAAATATAGCCTGCTTCACGCCGCTTGATCTCGAGTGTAACACCTGCACAGCATTGCCTTACCCTATGGAGCGATTCCTGGAGAAGACTCGGATCACCCCCAGTCACCATCACTTCAGAAGGGGCACGGACACACCACGCTCTCTAAGATGGCCGCTCCCCCTCCCCTGCAGCATCAGAGGGCTCAACACACACCCACTGAAACTGTGAGTTCTGCTTCTGACCACACGCTGATTGCAGATGCAGTTGCAGTACTGCTTAAGCCCACCCTTCAAGAGGTTGTGGATAATGCAATAAGCAAGGGGATACAATCAATTAGGCAAGATATCAGGGAGCATTGCCAACGCTTACATGATGCTGAGAACAGGATCTCCACTGTGGAAGATGATTTATTGCAAGCAATGGGTACAATTGTAGTGATGAGCCAGCAGATAGCTAGTTTGTCAGGAAAAATTGATGATCTAGAAAACAATAATCGGAGGAATATTGTGCGTATTGTGGGGGTCCCGGAAACTTATTCTACAGAGCAACTCATGGAACTATGTTCCACCACTATTCCAACACAACTGGGAATTAATAAAATGTGCTTAGTAGAATGGATCTATCGTCTAGGCCAACAGAAAAAAGTCAGCAAATTTACTAGGCCCATTATCGCACGATACTGCGATTATGCAGATAGACTGGTATTTTACAGTCTTACAGATCCCAAAGAGAATTGCCCCTGGACGGCACAAATTTTTTGATCTTTGCGGATTATTCGGCAGAAGTGTCCCGCAAGAGAAACCTGTTTCAAAAAAAATGCTCAGATCGGCGACAAATACGGTTTCGCCTGGCTTATCCCGCCACACTGCACATAGTAAATTATCAAGGCGCAAACCATATATTTACCGACCATAAGGAGGCGGAAAATTTCCTTGGGAATTGGCTTTCTGCTACAAATCAGACGCCAGATGAAATTGAGGCATCACAGAGCCTGGAATTATCCAGGCCTCAAAGATCGCCGGGGTCACCTCACTCAACCACGTCCCCTGATTCGACGCGCAAGACAGACCGCACAGCAAAGATGCCACGCACCCAACGCAAGGCAAATAAAGAAGACAAAAACAAGACAAAGTCCAGATGACTTTTGTTCCAGTGCGGGAGAAATCGTTGTTTTTACTACTCTTAAGGCGTGAAGTATTATATGTTCAGCAACTCTCTACTCAACGGGTGTGGATCCACCTACAATGCAATTGTTTTTGGTGACAACCATGAGAAAAAAAGGAAGTCCACTAAAAGGACAGCTTTGTTTTTGTTTTTCTTCTCTTTCCTTTTATTACCCCAAAGCCTTGTTTTGTTGTTATTTTTTGTTTTTTCTGTTCCGGAAATTTGATAGCCTGTCACCTATGCCCGTAGGGCAATAATGTTACAGTGGATTCACGCAGATCCACCCCGATTGAAACTGATAGAATCCTCAATTGGTATGTTATACCGTAGGGATTTGTAAGAGGTGGCAGACGCAGATGACAAAATTTTTTGATAAATGGTATGCTTATATGGAATATTCCTGGAGCCAGCTGAATTGTGCCAAGTCTTGCATCGATATTGTATCGCTATTCCACGTGGCACAAATTACATTTCCCATAAGATTGGGATCCCTATGGGTAGTGTGATAAGCCATTAAATGGGATCCACTTTATGCCTCGAGTGACAAGACACACCATGACATAGCGATGACATGGAAAAATAAAAAAAAAATAAAAGAAAAAGGGTGCTAATTTAGCAGAACAGAAAAGTTTCCCTTCCCCCCCCCCCCCCCCCGAGTTTTGGTTGTTTTTATTTTGGTTCAATGGTTTATGAACCTATGTTCTTAAACATAGGTTTTTTTTTTTTTTATTTCAAGTATTGTTTGGCAAAAGGAAAATTTTGGAAAATGGAGGACACAGTCAGACATGAAGTAATTTTGTTAGTCTAATTCTCACACAACAAGGAACGGGCACAAATGATGTTATACCACTGTACTATGTCGAACTGTTGATACTTGCCATGATTTTTGTATATTGCTGATGTTTTTTACGGCCCGATCTTTGTAACACTAACCTTGAGCCTGTTATTGTTTGTTTTCTTTTACTCTGGCTTTGTACTGTTCTGATGATATCTTGGTTTTAAATTTGTACATTGTCTTTTCTGTGTCTATAAATAAAGTTATATAAAAAAAAAACTTCTCCCCTATGCTACTTCAATTATCAGGTGACTTGGACCAATGGGTATCCCATATCTTTTCGTGGTTCGGTCGCATCCAGATTAAGATAAAATTCTCCTGAAGTTTCTCTACCTTTTCCAGACACTCCCAATCACAGTTCCTAGGACCTTTTTTAAACACCTACATGCCAAATTGTTTAAATTTATTTGGGGGAACAAAAACCTGAGATTGAGCAGGGGACTGTTGTTCTGGATAAAACGGGTGGGTGGCCTAAGTGTCCCTAATTTCTCCCTATACTACGCAGCTTCCCACCTGGTACGTTTTGTGGACTGGTGCATACAAACAGACAGTAAGCAATGAGTCTCGCTAGAGCAAAGTTTCTATTCTGTTGGACTGAAATACCTTCCATGTACACAACACCCCTCGAGCCAGATAGTGCGCATTCACGCTTTACTAAGGGCAACATGTGTCATTGGTAGCAAATATTTCCCGCATATTGAAATCTTCCCCCAGCCCAGCCTTATGACACCGGTCATTGGAAACCCTGCATTTGTCCCCAGTGTAGAAGATAGAGGCTTTTCTAAATTTTGAGGAGGGTTGGATAGCCTACTGCATTTTGTGAACAGAGCCAACTGGTATTCAATGGAAGAACTGAGGTCCCCGACCTTCCCTTTGGTATCGATTTCTGGAGGGTGGTGCAATTGTCGCATTGTCTGCGATCTTTGCCGCTGGCATCCAGTTTCCAGCGATCTTTATCTATGTTTAAAAGGCTGTGTGCGGGAATGGACAATCCAGAACATGCTATCTCATCCATATACTCCATGCTTAATATGTCACCCAAACATTACTCGCCTTCATTTTTCTGTTTTTGGGAAGGGGAGCTGGAGATGAGCCTAACTCTTTCGCAACAGGAACAGGTAATCAGGTCTACACACCAGGCATCCCTCCACAGTGGTATTCAGAAGTTGAGTTATAAAATTATGACTAGGTGGTACCTGACACCTGGCAGGTTACATGTTATGTTTCCCTCGGAGTCTGGGCTGTGTTGGAGGTGTGGCAAAGGCACGGGGACCATGCTCCACATATTTTTGTCCATCCATAATCAGAACCCAAAAGCACTTGCATTTAAACAACAGGCAAGGTCACGTTGGGACCCTGGTCACGTGCCCAAATCTCAAGTGCCCAAATTATAAGTGCATTAGGAATTAATCCAGGGAATTGACACAGGAATTGGAACAGATTTGGACATATAATTATACTCTACAACTATACTCTACTACCTCCTGCCTTTGGACTGATTTATCCACCTGGACTCCAACACATCCTCTGCTGCTGCTACAATTCTCAACTGGTATTTCATCAAACCATCTCTGACTGAATCCTCATCCTTCACTCCTGGAACAAGTTTACAAGCATCACCTGAACCCAAATTATTGGACTGCGTCTCTTGGACTTTAGTTTGCCACATTGTTTATTGTACGCATATGGTTCCCAAATATCTGCAAAATGTATTATTCATCCTGCTCTCTCTTTGCTGGCACTACTCCCTGCACTCCCCTGTCTGATAACTCACAATCCCTATTTAATGTACAGCGCTGCGTAATATGTTGGCGCTATATAAATCCTGTTTATTAATAATAATAATAATAATAATAATAATTTTGGTCGTGCCCAGTATTTCAAGATTTCTGGGCCAGGGTTAGGAGGGTATGTCGGCCTTCTTCCTCCTCCAACTGAATGACTCACCAAAACTATACAATAACTCAGTGCTTAACCCCCCTAGTGGTAATCCCAAAAGTGACTCGGGGTGGAAAAAACTAGCAAAAAGCAGAAACCCCGAGTCACTCTCGGGGTACTTTTGGGGACCCCCTTACCTCAGCTCCGCACTCCAGCGGCGATCGGACAATCCCGATGTGATGTCGGGGCGCCTCTCCGTCAGGGGGCGTGGCTTTGAAATCTGCTTTTAAATGTTGCCCGGGTCCCCGCCACCCCACTGCTAGCATCTGCAGTTAGATGGGATGCACCATGCAGGATTTCTGCATGGTGCATCACATCTAACTGGAGATGCGATCACCAATAGTAAATTTGGGGGGTGATGCCAGCAGCGATTTCTCGCTGGCATCACCCCCAGAATTTACTGCAGCTGCTCACATCACCTGGAGATCAGCCTCCGGGTGATGCGAGCAGCTTCAGTGGAGTGAGCAGGGCGGGACATCCCCATCGCATCACCCGGCAAGATGTGACATCTTCCGGGTGATGCGATGGAGTGATAAATTCTGGGGGCGGGAAATTTTTTTTACAGTAAAAAACACATAAAAAGATATAATAAAAGTATAAATATATATTGTAGTGCACCAAGCATCATTGCCCAGTGCCCAGATTTACATTTTGCCCACTATTAGCCCTGACCTTGATCTGACCTTTTGATAACTTATATATCACTTCCTGAATGTATCATTTCATCACTTTGTCTTTGACCTTGATTGTTCCTGACTGATTGCTGGAGACCGCATGGCATCCAAAAGGCATCTTGCCAGCACAAGTGCTGTTTTGGAGGAATTTGAAAGCAGCGATAGTGATTTGGAGTCCCTTGTGGAATCGAGCGATAGTGACTCACCAGGAAATTTGTCATCAGACAGCAAAAGTGAACTGAGGGACGATTCTGAACCTGAGGTCAGCGCTGTGCGCACATGGTGCGCCATTGATGTTGATGCGGACCAGGCAGCACCCCCAAGATTTCCATTCACCGGCGCACCTGGGATGAAAATTGAGGCTGAATGCGACGATCCCCTGGCATACCTGAAGTTGTTTTTGACCGATGAAGTTATCGAAAAAATTGTTGCAGAGACAAACAGGTAAGCAGCTCATGTTTGCTAACCTTTTGAAATTTTTTGCTAATTTTTTTTTTATGCAAACATGTGCTGCTTTGTGTTTGCTAACTTTTTGAAATTTTTATGCCAACATGTATGCTGCTTTGTGTTTGCTAACTTTTTGAATTTTTTTGCTAATTTTTTTTTTTATGTAAGCATGTATGGTGCTCTGTGTTTGCTAACTTTTTAATTTTTTTTTTTATGCCAACATGTGTGCTGCTCTGTGTTTGCTAACTTTTTAATTGTTTTATGCCAACATGTATGCTGCTCTGTGTTTGCTAACATATTACTTGCAACCTTCACACTATAAAAGAACATCCTAAAATACATTTTTTATTTTGTTTTATGCGGGTACGCTGGACAACAACAAGGTGCTCCACACCTTGCAAGAAGCAGAAAGTGGGAACCTGTGACCAAGGATGACATTTGGCTGTTTTTGGGCTTGGTGATCCTGCGGGGAGTTGTGGGCAAACCCATGCAGAAGTGGTACTGGTCCAAGAATAAAATGATTGCCACTCCATTCTTTGGCACAGTCATGCCAGAATACCGATTTTCTCTCATCGTGAAGTACCTGCACTTCGCAAACAATGAGGAATTTGATGAGACTACCCATCCTGCAACAAAAATTTGGGAAGTGTCTCAGATGATTCTACAAAATTTCCAGCAAACCTTTGTGCCAGAAAGAGATGTCAGCATTGACGAAAGTCTAATGGCTTACAAGGGGAGGCTCAGCTGGGTGCAGTACATTGCGTCAAAGAGGGAAGGGAAGCTGAAGACAGGAGAAATTGTTGCCTGGCAGAAAGGAAAGATGATGGCCCTGAGATGGCATGACAAGAAAGATGTGTGCCTGAAAAGTACTGTCCATGATGCCTCCACTGTTCTGGTACACACAAAACATGAGAAAGAAGTGATGAAGCCACAGGCGGTGATTGACTACAACACCATGGGAGGTGTCGACAGAGCTTTTCAGGCATCTAGTTGAGCAGTGCCTATAGAATGCCTACGTTCTGTACAAAAAAAATAGTCAGAGGCCTGTGAATCATTCAGACTTCATTTTGCAAGTTTCCGAATCCATAGTCAAGAACCACCAAACACCATCAGTGGCTATGAATAGACCTGGACGTCGTGCTTCCACTGTTGTCAAACCAGAACGCCTGACCGGTCATCACTTCACTGAATACATCCCACCAACCCAGAAAAAGGCAGCACCTACAAGGATGTGCGTGGTTTGCTGCTCAAAGACTGATGACAGGGGAAGGAAGAAACGCAAAGAAATCAGGTTCTACTGTCCTGACTGTGATGTTGGACTTTGCGCAGCACCGCTTCAAAATCTACCACACCCGGGATGTTTACTAAAAGTTAAAAAAAAATCTTTTCCAAAATCTGCATTTAACTTAAAATATTATTTATCAATAATATTGCACCCTTGTTTGAAAAATTTCAGTAAGAAATTTTTGATAAAATATTTTTTTTTTTTATAAAATTACACTGTTGTGGTCTATTATTTCATTATTTTTTATAATTATGATTTATAAATATGTATTATAATTTATGATTATAATAAATAAATATAATTATTATACCCGGGAGTTAATCTTACGAATTACAGACCCACAATATAAACAAAAAATTCTATGCAAAAAAAGAATAGGATCACCTTTTGCATCAAAAAACTGACAGAATTAGAATGCTAGGGGGGTTAAACACATTATAAATGCAGCTAAAGCCTGTGTTCCAAGGGCTGTGGAGGAAGGCCACCTACTGTTAAACTTTGCTTTTATAAGGTTAATAAGATCATGCTTTTGGAAGTTCTCACCTCATATATTAATGACAAAACCGAGAAATTTCTGACCACCTGGGCACCTTGGATCACTTTTCAGGAATCCAATTATTATAAAAACCTGATGACCCATTGATCTATTTTGTACAAAATGCTGGGAACTGTTGGCACCCACGAGTTTGTTGTATCAGAGATTCCAGAGCATCCCCCTCTGCAGAACAGGGTTATATGGTCTGATGTTTCTATGCAGTTTAACACTGCAACCTATATGTATTTTCTGTTTTCTGGAACAAAACATGACTGTCGGTGATGAGACTCTATTCCGGATTTATTATCCATTGGTAATTTCCAGGACTCTAATGGCTTTGAGACACTTCCCTCCCTATTCAGTTTTGGAGGATGCCGATGGAAGCCAGGTGTTTTTTTTACTTTTTTTAACTACCCTGCGTGTGACTCGGGGTTACTACTTTCAGTTTTTTTGATTTTTACCCCGAGTCACACCCGCTATTGAGGTGCAGCTGAAAAAAGATTTCCTGTTTTTTTTTTACAGTGCTGTATAGTATTTTTCTGTATAGATTTCAATATAACCAATCAAACTAGATTGTGACAATTATCTGAAAACTTTAGATGCATACTCATTCAGAAATTATTAAAGGCGAAGGATCGGAACACTAACCAGACAAGCTGTTTTGTTTTTTTTTTTTTTTTAAACTAGGTCAGAAATGGCAGATTACATAATCCCTTCACTTTAAAAACAGGAATGAGACCGATCCTAACAACTACCAGCTAATGGGAACACGTCCCACTATTTTCTTCAAAAATGGGTTTACAGCCCTGAAATTAGGTTACCGACCAAGCTCTAATTAAGGGGAAATCAGGTAAACATTAATGATATACATTATATCGTTCATACCGTATTTTTCTGCTCCACATACTCTGTACATTGTATTGTACAAGCCTTTTCTAAATTGTGCAGTCCATTAGTCGAGATCACTGTCCTTTTCTGTTAAGCCACACCTTATCTTCCCTTTTCTACTGTCTAGTTTTGAATTGTTCATTCCCTATTAATGTTTAGTATGCTATTCCCTTTTTCACATATATATATTTATGTATGTTATATTTAGTATGTTGTGTTCTACATTTTCTGTTTCACCTTGCACCGCTTGTTGCTTATTCCCACACTGCCTTGTTCTACAACTGCTGTAATTTTTTTTTTTTGTATTTTGCTTCTGATAGGGTGTACTTTTTATAACTGGAAAATAGGTTTTGTTTGAAGTTTTGAATTTAATGACATAATTGCAGCACAATACAACACGGCATCTCTCAAACAGCAATAATGTAGTGTTCAGGTTACACTCGAATTTCAGGAATCCATTGTCCAGGAACAGTGTTTATATTCTAAAAACTGAAGGTCCCCATCGACTAGTGACCGAGATTTTCTTAAGTGAATGGTTTTGTTGTTTGCAACAGATCGGTATAATGTCTCAAAATACAGTCCTCCAGTACACTAGTATATTTAGTAGTCAATGCACCTATTGGAATATGTAAGGTTAGGGTACATTTACTACAAGTTTCATAATTTATATAGCATACTGCACCATTGGTGACGGCCAACACGTCACCCACAGCTGTGGTTCGTTAGAAAATCAATTTAAATTGCTATTTAAGGGGGCTTTAGCTTCTTTGTGGCTACAACTGGGAACTTTTACCAAGGCAGGAATAGAGAGGACAAAACTGAAGTTTTTCCAAGGCACAGTAAAATAAATAAAAAAGCCATTAAGTTTAACACACCTGACATGATAAACAGACAGTAAAAAGAAAAATAAACCATTTGTATGCATTTTCATAAAGTGAAAGGAAAGAGTTTTAATTTAAAGAAATGTGGTAGCACACATTAAACGAATAATGTTTATAACAGAGTGGAAATATCCTGACTTTCACTCTTTTTACAACCAAAAAATATGACAGGTGATAACGTGCACAAACACTGATTTTTAGCACTATAAAATGTACACCATGGTAAACTCAGAAGTTTCTTCATTACCAGTTACTAAACTTTTATACTGTGGATGTATTTACCAAGACTGCAGTTGGTACATTTTTGCTGACACAAGGTACCCAATAAATGCTTCTGACTCCACAGCCCTGGTATGTATTATATTTTACCCAGAATCCTTATTGGCTCACCCCTTAAACATAGAAAAAAAAATCGGATTTCTAAACAGAAGTTTTTGGTAGGATAATTATATTCTGGGTCCATCCATTATGTAAAAGTTCTTTATAAAACATAAACATTACATAAATGCAATGTTTCCATTGTTCCCTCAGTATGTGCATAGGAGGCCTTCTCTAATCCCTAAGAAGAGAAGAAATGGTCTTCCCGATGTGTTTGGCCCATTGTAGTCCAACCAAATGTATTCTGTTCAAAACACAGAGATGAGGGCGAACACTCCATACAGTAATGCACAAGGATAAGCCACCAGGAATTGCTGTCCATCCATGGCTAATGCAGAAATAAAGATCTTGGAGGCAGAAAAACTGCACCAACCAATGATCATAGCTGTGAGAAGAACACCGACAATTCCTCTAAAAAAACAAAACAAAAAAAAACAATGTTTGTTAATGACAGCTTTACACAATGAAGGATCCTTGTATTTAGGAAATTTTAAATTCTGTTTTAGGTGCATTATACGTAGTAATGTCTTAACATTAAACATGTTTAACCCCCCCTAGCGTTCTAATTCTGTCAGTTTTTTGATGCAAAAAGTGATCATTTTTTTTTGCATAGAAATTTTTGTTTATATTGTGGGCCTGTATTTCTTAGGATTAACTCTCGGGTATGATAATTATATTTATTTATTATATTATAATCATAAATTATAATATAATACATAATTATAAATAAAAATTTTAAAAAATAATGAAATAATAGACAATGTAATCTTAAAATAAAATATAAAATTAAAAATGTACTTTTATTTCTATTTCATGTTGTGTGGTGTTTTTGTACTGAAGAAAACATTTAAAAGCAGGTTACATTGTAATCTGCTTTTAAATTTCCCTCCCAGACACCCCCCCCAATACATCACCACTCACATCACCCAGAAGATGACTCATCCTCCGGGGTGATGCGAGTGGGGATTTCCCTGCCTGCTCACACAGGCGCTGGAGCTGCTGCTGCTCGCATCTCCAGAGAGATGCTAAGCACAATGCAGGACTTCTGCATTGTGCTTCACATCTCACTGCAGATGCCAGCAGCAATAGCAAATTCCGGGGGTGGTCACCCCCCGGAATTTGCTATTGCTGCTGGCATCTGGTCACCCCCCGGAATTTGCTATTGCTGCTGGCATCTGCAGTGAGATGTGAAGCACAATGCAGAAGTCCTGCATTGTGCTTTGCATCTCTCTGGAGATGCAGGCAGTGGCGTGGCCGGGACCCGGGTGGTATTTAAAAGCAGATTACTCAGCAATAGGCTTTTAAATTTCCCGCCTGGACACGCCCCCCGACAGACCAGCGCCCGGGCTTCACAGCAGGACCATCGGATCACCACTGGAGCGTGGGGCAAAGGTAAGAGGGGCTCTTAAAGTTACCCCGATTGTGACTTGGGATTACCGCTAGGGGGGTTAAGATTAGAAAATGAAAAATCATGGATAATACATGGTTAAGTGTTATTTTGGTATTTATCTTCAATTTCCAGGTACATATCAGAAAAAAAGAATTACCTAATGATGTGGCACAGGCAAATACCTTTTGTAGGAGGCGGAGGCGACAGAATGGTTGTATGGTACTTACTGCAAAGAGAAGACTACAGCAAAGCCAGACAGGATAATCATAGGCAAGAGACAGTAGCCCAGGACACTGGAAACACAGCCAAAGGAAACGCCGGTCATACTCATCAAGTTGAGAAGGCAAAACATCCCCAGACAGCCGATTGCACTGATCCCGTAAACATACCCAAACTGGATCTTCCCTGCCTGTCAAAACAGAAACAAATAAAAATCAAAAGTAATATAATGCTGCCCGGCCTCCAAAGAAGAACACTTTAAATTAACATTATTAATTAATTATAATTGCATTATCTGCGCACGCATCTCCTATCTTTTTCATGGGGTTTTGCTTTAGTGTGAGCTCCATGAGAGTGGGCGTGTTCTATAGTCCTCGGAGATCAGCTGTGCTGCTCCCAGCCCTGTTTGCACAGTGAGATAATCCTACCCTTTGTACACCAGCAGCATCTGTATGAGATCTGTGTCCGTGCTGCTGTCATTATCCCCAATGTTTCATATCTCCCACACCGAGATAAAAAAAAAAAAAAAAAAAATTAAATTAAAACTTCCTGCGCATCTCCATTCTAAGAGCCCAAGCCGCCTGGAATTTCTGATGTGTGAATCCCAGAGGGCTCTGGATCAGGGTCCCCAAATGGAGTTTGCATATTAGAGACCCCCGGGGCCACTTCCATGGCATTGAGCATTAGGGTGCTGCCAATCGTCTGTGCGCTGTGGTGCCTAAAATATAAATTTTCCCACTCACCAAACTTTAAGGCTGCGTTCAGACTTGCGGTGAGGTGGCACTGCGGTTACACCTTCCTCATGCCATCGCTGTCACCTGGAGTCAAATCTGCAAGCACTGTGCGGCTGTTACACTTAGCTGGACACTTACCTTCTCTGGAACAGAGGGATGTTGCGAACTGAAAATGTGGGAGCCAATGGAAAACATTTTTGTCCACAATACACCCCCCCCCCACGTCAATTAAAAGTTTCTGCCAATCATATAATGCAGGGGTGTCAAACTCAAATACACAGAGGGCCAAAATTAACAACTTAGATGCGGGTCAACCTTGAAATTTATTGAAAAGTTTGAGGAAATTTTTTTCTTTTAATTAAATATAAACCCTTTTCATATGGAAACAAAGAGGTTTTGCTTCACATTCAATCTGGAACACACTTATAATAGAGAAAGAGGCATAAACATTTTTTTTAAATTTTATTTAAGAAAAAAATCCTTCTCTTTTTGTAGCCTTCTGAGTTAAATTTCAATGGTAACCTTTTTGCACAGGCTAACAACAATAACAATATTCTTCTATGAAAATCCAACCATAGAAGTCCATGCCTTGGAATAAGTAGCAAGGAAAGGTACAGCTGAGGGGGAGAGCTGGAAATGCCAGACTCAGCCAATGTAAAGCTAAATTATTTATGAGTGGCCCACACTGAAACTCTCTCCCTCTTCATTGAAATAGCGCCGCTACTAAAATTCCCAATTATTTGCGTCTATGAAACAGTCCAATGTGGTGCCTAGGCAGAGAGTCCGCTGGTCGTAGACGCGAATGATGCTGGAAATTGTAGTAGTGGCCCTATTTCAATACAGCGGCGGCCCTGCTGCAATTCATAGTTCGGATTCCTTTGGGGGCCAAAAAAAAGGACATTCGGGGCCAGAGTTTGACACCCCTGATATAATGCTACCCTGTCACACATAGCTATCCCCTTCCTCTCTATGAACACCAAATTCTCTGTGACATCTCAATATGAATGGAGCTTTTTTTGACACGTGTGAGAACAATCAAATGTGACTATTGTTCTAAACGTTTTAGAAGCTGCATGAATTTATAACAGTAAAATGAATAACAAAAAAAAATATCACACTGAGGGGTGCAAGTTATTTCCTATGCCTAATAATAATCACAGGCTGGGGGGGGGGGGGGGGGGAGGGAGGGCAACACTAAAAAAACTTAAAATATAATGAATTTAGGGGGCCAAAGTTTTAGGCTTGGCTGCACATTTCCTGCGTTCAAATTTGTGGGCCAAAGAAGCATGTGAATTAACATTTTCTTTTTCAAAAATAAATGGCAGGTTTCAAAAATAGTATAAAGAGTCAGACTTTCTTATTAATATTTAACCTCTAAATTTTACAAATTAGTGCAATCTAAATACATGACATGGAGCAGAGGAATTCTTGACCTCTGCACATAACTTAAAAGCCATTACTTTTATTAGATAATAATACCATGTGCATATCGATTTAAAAATAAAAATGGACAATGTATTTTTATCTTTAAAGAAATCAGTGGGTTTCAACCAACAAGGAAATTACCACTGGAAAATAAAAAAAGTTATTTTGCAACTTTATGTTACGATCAATTCCAAATTATATACTCCAAAAGACAATAGGCATACCAATAGTAATGTAGCTCCAAAAGCAAGGCAGAATACCATTGGGCCTGCCAAATCTGTCTCATTCATGATGCTGCCATCTGCTACTTTTAATGGGTGGAGCACAGTTAACGTTTTCTGCCAAATGTGATCAAAGTTGATTCCAAGCTCTGAAAATCCAAATACAACAAAAACAGAATAAGTAAGTAAATGGAACACAAGAAGCTTTTTTTTTTTTTTTAAGACCATTTAAATGCATTTTAATGTAGCTCAGGAAACGTTGAGTCCTATTTTATCTAACTGTGAACATAACTGAAAACAAAGATGCTCTACCCAACATAATTGATTATAATTAGAAATAGTATTACCTTGGAAACTGAATTTTACCAACTCAAAAAAAAAAAAACAATTTCTTGTGTTTAAGGTGTTGAGGCAAATTATTAGTAAGGAAGAGGCATAAACTTGCATTAGGTAGAAGACAACACCCAAGAAGCCAAATTTAAAACAGAACTAAATTTGTTGGTGGGTGGTAAAATCTACCTTAATCAGCAAGTATGCAAAGCACACTTACCAGTTACGGCACATACTTACCTTGTGCTGTCTTCCTTCAACGATAACAGTTCCAGGACCCGTAACTGCTGTAGGTAAGGGCGCCATCATCCTCACCGCTGGCTCCACGGCTGGCTTCCATAGAGATGGCGACCCAGTTGGCCGATAGGATGATGTAACCCTGTGTTAAACTTGGCGGCCTCCGGTGTGTGCAGTGACACCGCACAGAGCAGAGCTCTAAGCTACACAGTACATGCTTTGTGTAGTTTAGAGCACAAACAAAACATCCTCAGGAGCTGGGAAGTTAGTTATTTGACACAAAAGACATTACATGAGTCAAATTGTTACTATCTCCTGTTGTTTTTTTTTGTTTTCTCAGTTTAAGTGTGCTTTAAGTAACAGTGAAAGCTTGTAATTGATTACATTACCAAAGCATACGATTCAAACAGAAGTAATAAACACACACAGTTTATGTACACCCTGCAGTCTCTACCAATGTCCTGATTGAATTAAGATTATATTGGCCTTTCTCAAAAACAAAACAAAGTACCGTAGATTAATACACAGATTTGTCATTGTCAAATTATTTGGTGAAGGCTCACGTGTATGTATGTTTGCTGCAAAGATGCACTTCAGCAATATACTGTATGTAATAATTAAAGACTTTACCTTCTAGTAAAGGAGGTTCGTCATCAAAAGAACTCCCATACACAGAGTCTGTGGAAGTTGGAGTGTAGGTTTGTGCTGGCTGATAGATTTGTCCTGTGTAAGGTTGTTGTTGATTCATCATGTCTGGAGGCATAAATCCACCTTGCTGGCTATAGTCATAATGATATTGTCTGTATATAGAAACAAAATACAAATTAACAAAAGTTAGCAATTAATAATATGTAACCTAAACTCCCTAACAAAATCTCTGCATGACCTAGTCTAGGTATTCTTTGCACAATGTATGTATTCTTATGATTTTTTTTATTTTTTGTTACCCCATGGTCCCCTGCAGCTTTCACTAACTTCCGCTGACATACAGAATAAAAGCAGTGAAGGATGTTAGTAGATGAAACCAACAAGAGCTGCCGAGGACTACCCAAATCAACACAAGTGTTTCCTAGCGGACTATTGAACCAGTTCTCAAAAATAGAGCAGTGTTCTGATGTAGGTGTCGTGTTGTCAAGTCACATGAAAAAGCCAGCAGGACAGTTTCCAAATGAACTTCCCTCTATGTCAGGAAGATGAGGAGAGGGGAGGTGATCCAACACTTCCTATCCTCGGGTGACAACAATACTCCTTTCTAGCTGAGAGCTATCACCCTAGGACAGGAAGGTTCATAAGGTAAAGATGGAGAAAGTGACTTGCAGACAGATGACAAATGTCATGCAAATGTTTAATGGAGATGGTGTTTTCCTTTAGAGCACAAACAATAGCGAATATGAAAAAAAGAAAAGCCTTACTTGTTATATTGTCCTCCACCAGGATTGTAATTAAATCCCTGAGACTGATCGTCAATGCTGTAGCTGGTCTGATAGAACTCTTGATTGAAGTTATCAAAGTTAGACATGGTAGCAGCTCTAAAAAATAAAACGGATGACACAAAAATCTAACCAGATTCAGGTACTGACACAATGAACATTTAGCACACATTGACATGATATCTGCTGATCAGTGCCAACAATCATGAAAATAAAGCTCTGAGGACAGGCTCTCCGTACAGTAAATGTAATCACACCTCCAGATAGCAACACAACAGATTAGTAACTATGTCTGTGCTATTTACAATATGAAGTCTGCCATAACAAAAGATCTATAAAGATTTTTCACACAACACAGCAGTCCAAGCACAGCAATTCCCGGCCACCAACTTACCGAACCGCTAACAGTACAGCACACTTCCGGGGAGCTACGTGTCAAACCAAAACCCTGCTCAAATAATTTCCGGTGTAACCTGAAATTCTGCACCCCCGACCAGCGTGCGCGAGCCTAAGCGCGTTCGAGACGGTCTCCTATATGCAAATTAGAAACCGCAAAGCAGACCAGCTGATTCCACCCAATTCATCACTCCCAAACTCAGAAGCGAGGAGGTGGGCGGGGCCAAATTATTTGTCCGGACGTGTACAAGTGGGGGGGTCAGACGATAGACTTAAGTTCAGTGAGAAGGTGCTGTTCTAGGAAATAAATCTGCCGTGAAAAAAATCCACCCGGAAAGCGTGTACAAATGGCCGTGTAAAATTCCAAGAGGCGTATACAACCGGGCATGCACAATGATGTCATCGGCAGCAAAATTTTATAGTTGTGTGTGTGTGAATGCTGCAAGTCATGTTTTGCAGCCTTACATCGCTCACAGTACAAACCTCCATAGCTCCTAAACAGTATGTCTTAATAACTTGAAATTTTCAGGTTACACGGGGGACCCTCATAGCAAGTATTAACCCAAATTTCATATCCCCACGTTTAAAAAATTTTGAAATATGAGTTCAGAATTTTAAAAACTAGTGAAAATGGAACATCGTTGTTGCTGTTTTAAAAGTACTCTTCCCTATGTAGAACCCCAATTTCCCCAGAACGGAGATGTACGAAACCAAAAATATAGGTGCAAGTGGGGGACATGTGTAGCTAACACCGCTATATATGTCATCGCTTTGGCATCATCAGAACATAAAAAATTCTACCCATCAAAATGTGCTGCACTGTTACACATTGCTGGTGGCTTCTTACGCCTGATCCCCAATTTCTCTAGAACTGAGGGGTACAGGTAAAAAAAACTAAAGGTCCCACTTGAGAACACCAGTGGCTAGTCTCCCCGCTAAAATTGTATTGCTTTGGCATTGTCAGAGTATAAAAAACACTGCACTTTTACACATTGCTGGTCGCTTCTATTTTCTCAATTCTCTAGAACGGGAGTGCAGGTAAACAAAATTAGAGGTGCAAGTGGGGGACACCTGTGGCTAACCACCCCACCACACGCCAGAGATAAAGACTGAATGGGAGCGCACAGCCTCCTGGGATACGCCCATTCAAAATCCCAGGAGGCTAGGGCTCCGAAAACAGGCATGCGGAGAAGGGATATTTCAGTCACATGTGCAGTGAAATCGGCAATTTTTTTTTTAGGGGGGGGGTTTGGATCTGCACAAGTAAAGGTGTAATTTTTGTTCCACATTAATGATAAAAGATCCCTGATTCTTGTTAGGGTTGTATGTCTGAAACCCCCATAATTTTATTATTATTATTATTATTATTAATAATTTTAATGAACAGAATTTATATAGCGCCAATATATTACGCAGTGCTGTGCGTTAAATAGGGGTAGGAAATGACAGACAGATAAAGACATTGACAAAAGAGGAGGAGGGCCAGACAGGAGAAGACAGGTAGGCAAGTTTGAAAAAATGGGTTTTAAGTGCTCTTTTAAATGAGCAGAAAGTAGGAGCAAGCCGAATAGGACAAGGAAGACCATTCCAGAGAGTCAGGGCAGCCCTAGAAAAGTCTTGCAGTTGTGGATGTGAGGAGATTATGAGTGAGAAAATCAGTAGTAGGTCATTGGAGGAGCTAAGGAACCGCTAGGGGAGTATTTTTCTACCAGGTCAGAAAAGTAAGTTGGACAAGGACTGTTGAGGGATCTGAAGGCCAAGCACAGGAGCTTGAATTTGATTCTCAGGTGAAATGGAAGCCAATGAAGAGAACTACAAAGAGATGTCACAGAGGAGGATTGGTGGGTAAGCCTGGCTGCAGCATTCATATTAGATTGTAGAGGAGAGAGTTAGGTTAGTGGAATACCAGAGAGGAGGAGGTTACAGTAGTCCAGACGAGAGATTATAAGAGCATGTACAAAGAGTTTGGTGGTCTCTGGGGATAGGTAGGGATGGATTTTTGGGATGTTGCATAGGTGAAAGTGACAGGACCTGAAAATGTTCTGATTATGGGGGGTGAATGAGAGGGCAGAATCGAGGGTGATGCCAAGACAACGTGCCTGAGGGGAGGGACAAATGACAGTGTTGTTAGCAGTGAGGAATATGTCGGGGGAAGATTTGGAATTTGACGGGGGAGATGATGAGTTCTATTTTATCTAGGTTGAGTTTCAGAAATCTGTGAAAGGAGGTGTACAGAGAAATGAGAATTGGTCCAAGGACTTACCGTTGGGGAACACGAACAGGGAGGAGAGTATGAGAGGAGGAATTACCATTGAAAGAAACTTGAAAGGAGTGGTTAGACAGGTAGGAAGTAAACCAAGTGAGAGCAGTGTCACTGATACCAATTGAGCGCATATTTTTGGTTAGAAGGTGGTAATCCACAGTGTCAAACGCAGAGGAAAGATATAGGAGAAGGAGGAGGGAAAAGTTGCCTTGAGACTTAGATCTGTGTAGGTCATTGGCCACTTTTGTAAGGGCTGTTTCAGTGGAATGGGCAGCTCGAAAGCCAGAATAGAAAGGGTCAAGGAGAGACTTGGTGTTCAGGTACTTGGTGAGATTTTTATGAACAAGGGACAAAAGTTTGTGGTGGAAAGCCAAGTTTCAGTGAGAGCCAGGAATATCCGGCAACTTGTTATGTACCAGCATTATGTAACAGTAACTGTTTAGTAACAGCTCTCGGTGTCCCCTGTGTACTCAGGTTACTGTGTAACCTGAAAATTTCACGTTTGTACAACAATCGGTGTAGGAGATATGAAGGTTTAGACATTGGCGGAAATGGCAGCAGCATGGACACAGACTTAGCTCTCATGCTGCTGCTGTACGAAGGTGGGATTATCTCACAGTACAAGGTGGGCGGGGAGCAGCCCAGGTGATCTCTGAGGTCTATAGAACATGCCCTCTCTTGGGGAGCTCAGACTGAAGCACAATTTTTTTTCTAATTTAGGAGATTGTGCGCAGACAGAGCATACACAGCTGACTGTGACGTCATTGTACACGCTCAATCAGCTGATAGTATGCATTCGTACGGGTAGGATTATTTCATAGGACAGGTGGAGCTGGTTATTGTGATGCTGGGGACGCACTCAAGCTCATGCATAGTGATAGGTATACTGGGATTCAAAACCAAATTACAGGGCAGAGAGTGCGAAGCATGTGCAGCTCTACCCACCTACCTACCTATTCACCAATAAAAATTCTTGACGCTTTTTCCGCTAGCTCCTCCTATACTGACCAGGAAGGAAACTGGTTTAGTGTAGCGTAGTATAGCCATAGTAAAGATGTTCACTGTCTGAGTAGTGGAAAAAGGGGATTTGTAGATGGCAATATGTGGAATAGGAACCCTGGCTGAGGGAGCACCAAGCTGTATGGGAATGTAAGCTTCTCATTCATACATACCAGCTGGTAGAAATGTGGGGTTTATGTTAATTCTCTAAAATGAACATATATTGGAGGAAAGGGTGATTATAGCCAGGAATAGACAAGGAATTGCAGAATAGCATGAGAGGGATGGGTCTGGTGTCCACTATCCTTCCCCAGACCCACAACTAAGAAAATAAAATATGAAAACAAAATTGTGTATATTAGGTGTTCACACATATGCAGCAAACTGATTACACAGCTCAAAAAAAATACATTTTTTTTCACTTGCCTAGGATTTTTTAATATATTTAGTGTATTTCAGGTCTGCTGAATCCAGAACTGACATCAGTTTCATTGAATTGGCTCTAGTTCTTGTGATACAGGAATCAGAATACACAATTTTACAAACAACAAATGTTAATACAGCATATTATCAATCTATATTTACACTGATATTTTGTCTTTTATATAATAAATGTAGCATTATTTTCATGAAACTTTCATTAGCCTTCTTTTTATTCAACCCTTTTTTCAGTTTTTCAAAAAGCTGTTTAAATGACCCTAATGTATTTTGCTACACTTGTGGTGAATATTCTCAGCAAAACAAAGAAGAAACATTACAGAATTTGTGAAACTAGCATATCTTGCATATGCTAGTAATAAACCAAGATAAGTATTGGGCTCCCCATAAGGTATGAAAAACTTGTGTAGAGTGTCAACGTCAGTGGAAAATAAAAAACTGAAAGCTTGAAATTTGGTGTACCTATGGTACATCCAGAGCCCAAAAGTCATCATAATGATTGTTTATTTTTGTGCTGTGAATGTAAAAGGTTTGAAGAAAAACAAGTGGGAGTACCCTGATTTGGAATCAGCAAGACGAGCTGTGCCGCATGGTGCTTATATTACCATACCAGTGTTCAGTACACTCCCTGATATTCCTGTATCTGACTTGAAGGATAGACAGGGTTTGGAGTGTAATCCAGGAGTTAGCACTGGAAGTGAATATGAAGGAAGTGTTTCATCATACCAGCAGTTCTTCCAAGAAAAGCCTAATGATTTACCATGTGACCTAAGTCTGTCAAAACAAGAACGGCCGGCGGTGAAGAAGATGCCGGCCGGCTTCTTACCTGGTCCCGCTGTGATCATCCAGCGTCGTGTTCCCCCTCCAGCGTTGGGTGCCTTCTCCGAGAAGAAGCCGGCCGGCGGAGAAGAAGAAGCCGGCCGGCTTCTTCTCCGTCCGTAGCTTGTGCGTGTCCCTCGGCGATGACGTTGGCGCGCGTGCGGGAAATTCAAATTCAAACTCATTCAAACACATTTTGTATTGGATTGAATACAAACTCCTGTATCCAATCCAATACAAAATAATTCAAAATAAATACAAAGTATGTAATTGGTAAATTCAAACTCTCATTTTGTATTGGTTTGGATACAGGAACGCTTTTGGAACAGAAATCTAGACATCAGTGTAACGCTCAGGTGGTTAATTGCCGAATTCTGCCTTTAGTACCACTTTTCAATGTTTGTCCTGCATAAAGATTTTCTGGTCCACTTTTCCACCCTTTATAGGGCAAAATTGCATATTGGTTTGTTAAAGTATTTTTTGAATGCAATATTTGTTGGGCCATTTTTGAACTATTTTGGCTTTACATAGAAGTGTGGGTTTACATGTGTTGTGTTTTTTCTTTTTAATTATTTTGTCATTTACTGTAAAGTTTTTAGTGATGTGTATTGTTTTTTTTTATTTTGGTTTTGATGTGTTTTTAGATTTTATTTTGACCTTTTAGCAAATATTTATTTTGAATAAAGTTATTTCTAAAATGTTGTTGTTTGTTTTTTGGGGGTTTATGTGATCTCCTTTCCAATCTCTCAGGACACACAGTTTAAAAAGACAATTGTGATTGTTTTTAAGCTGTTCCTCCCCCTAAATTATTTGTAAAACTGTTTTATCAGTAGAAAAATGCACTGCACTTTTGCACAGTCCTCATTAAGGTAAGTTTGTATTCTTTGTGTATTTTGCATGTTTTGCTTCATATGCACTCATGTATGTATAGACATGAGTGCACATAAAGCCAAACATGTATGTATGCATTTAGATGTGTGTACATATACATACAAAAGGGAAATTAGAAGAAGAAATAGGTAAAGAGGGCTTTTTGGACCATATTGCTTCACATTGCAAAGATTGCCTATTTCTTCCTATGATTTCGAGTTTGCCATTGGAAGATATAAAATGGATATTGCTTACATTGAATAAACATCCTGAAACCCTTGAAAAGCAACAACATATGTTTGGCTCAAAGTGAAACATAACAAAAAATATATACAAAAAGTATTATTAATATAACATATATGCGCAACAACGGAACACTGACTACAAGCGGGTACGGATGCGCATACAGCAGGCGTATGTGCAAATGTGGGGCGTGGCCATGTTTTGCAGTAGGCGGGAGTTAATCAGAAAGTTGGAGAGAGGGACATCATGCCACGCCCGTTGTTTGAAAAGAGGGACCTGCGCTTTATTATTAAGGTAAGTGATTTTTTTTAAAAAAGTTTTAGGGGGGTGGGGAGGGGGATTATTTTTACTAGAATAAGCCTATTTTTGTCCATGTTTGAGATGTGTTTTATGCATCATGCATGTTTGAAATACATTGCAATGTGTTTTATGCATCATGCATGTTTGAAACATTGCAATGTGTTTTATGCATCATGCATGTTTGAAACACATTGCAATGTGTTTTATCATGATGTCGTTACACATGCCCACAGAGTGGATATATTTTACCAAGCAGTTTTTTATATAGAAGGCACAGCTATAGAATGGGGGAGGGACAGCCTGTGTCCCCATCTCATTCTAGCAGCGCTCACTGCCCAGCTCTTATCGGCAGCTGGAATCCTCTGCACGGATGCCAACTGAGAATGGAGTGTCCTCTATTGTTCTTTCAATGGATTACAGCTGCAGATGAGAGCTGGGTAGAGGTCCACACACCTAAAGTTGGCTGTTCACAACTATTTACATGTACATATTTTGATGTGTATGTATGCTTTGTAAGAATCTTCAGGATTCTACCCCATTAAGCTCAATCAATCAGAAGTAGATCATTTGAAGAGCACTAATTTGCCTCCTCTCTATCACGCAAGGCTGGAAATTATCTTTCTTTGGCCGGAGGACAGTGGAAGTCTGCTAGAATGTCCTCAGGCTAGCTGACACCACAAAACCTACACACAATACCCATATATCGACACACAATATTAACAAACAAACAGTTTATATTTGCAACCAAACTTTGTCAATTTGCAACTGAAGATATATAAATCAGTCAATGAATTAGTTATCCCTTTTTTTCTTTTTAAGAGGTGTTTGGTTGTTGTCAAAATACCTCACATTTAGTTTCTCTTTTTCTTTAGACAATGATTAGGCAGAAATATGACCAGCAGCGGTCTATTTTTGTCAAAAGACAAAATGCGGAGAGGATTGCAGACAGGCTCTGGACCCCTGCAGGGAGGCGCCCAACAGTCGCCCAAATTCAGCACACGTGGAGCGACCTGAAGCTTCGACGACCGGATTTGGTGCGTTAAGTGGGGGACCGCATCCTGTCTGGTAAGTTTTGCATTTTGTCTTCTCCTCTTGTTAAGGGGTGGTGTTTTAGAATGTTTGTTGTTTGTGTAAAGTAGTATTGTTTGGCCTAGAACTGTTTGTTTTTCACTTCCTATATTTTACTACCCTTATAAATTTTGGATATTTGATTTTGTTATTACAGCCAACTCTACATCACGCTGGCGGATCTCAATCATCCAGCGGCCACACAGGCGCCTGGCCATCCTCCAGGATGTTGAGGAGGAGGAGGAGGAGGAGCAGGTGCCATCCCCGGGGGAGGAGGTGCCATCCCTGGAGGAGGAGGAGCCATCTCCGGGGGAGGAGGAGCCCGCTGCACCACATCAGCAGTCAGAGTCCTCCGATGAAGGAGAGGAGGCGGCCGAGGCCGAGGAGATGGCCTGTAAGCTAACCTTAGAATCAACTTTTGTAACATATGTTGAAATTCAACACATTTTCACACTACTTTCACCATTTTTGGTTACAAATACAAAGAAAGATCTAGCAGGATTTCATGTAGCTTCCAGTCATTAATCATGCATCAAATGAACCTTCTTTCTAGGTTGTTGCCTAGCATGACTAAAAATAGACACGAGTTGTTTAGTTGTCCATAGTTGTACTGGCAAATGTTTGCTTAACATTTTTGGACGTAGCCAGAAAGTATCATTTAGAAGTTCAGCAATAATCTATTCACTTAACTAACCTTACAAATCTTCTTTAGTCCTGCCCACCCACTTTTACTTATGCTGTTCATTATTTATCTACAGCTGCTGAAGCGCCCTCGCCACCATCATCTCCTCCACAGGACAGAAGTTCCTCATCTGATTGTAAGTATTTCTCCATTTTAGATTTTGTAAACATTCCGTTAAAACCATGATTATAAACTAGGAGATAGAGCTAGAACTAGGCCTAACAAACTATCAAGTATCATTAGGAATGTATGACTAGCTTCATGTCTAGGCAGCTTTTAACAGAAGACAAAGGTTAAATGTCACTTAGACAAATTTGTCCCTTGTGAAAACCCACAACCTTCATTGACACCAAACCTTCATTGGACCCAGGATTCAGCTTTCTTTCTTGTTTTGCTCTGTGTAAACAGCAAAACAGTCATAACATGATGAGATAACATATTTTAAATTCTTTAGCACTGTGCAATTTAAGAACTAGTTGAATGTTATACTGTTCCATTTGGTCAGTACTTACCTTTCTTATTTTTTTGGTCTCCTTCTACAAACACAGCCAGTTCCACATCGAGGGAGGCAGCCAGCCCTCCGGAGGAGCTTCCGAGCCCCCACTACTGCCAACACCGCCACCCCAACCCCGGCAACATGGCAGACATCCTCCTGGTAAGTTTATATTTTCATTAGTTTGGTTTTTAAAAGGACAGTACTTTTAAAAAATGTTTGGGCCAAACTCTTCCATTTAATATATTATTTGTTTTTCCTCACCCGCCAGGAAGTATACGGGAAAGCCTGTATTGGCTGCACAGGAGGATGTCTGCCCTGGAGCAGCACTTGAGGCTGGACCCTCCTCAGGATGTGCCTTTAAAAAAAAAATGTAAAAAAAATTAAAAAAAAAATGTTTGTATATATGTTTATAAATAAGTTTATTACCATTATTATATTTTTATATTTGTTGGGAGATTTTAAGTTATTGGGGAAGGTCATTACAGCAATACTTGGAGAGTATTGAGCTGAGACTTCATACTTTATTAGAATCACTTTGACAAATATACTGGAACATTCTTCGGGGAGTAGATAGCAAAACTACATTTGGAGCATACTTGGGCCGACTCAAAACAAACTTAGATAGGTAAAGTGTCAAAGTGCGAGGGTTACTAACCTGTGGACATTGGGCAAACACAAAATAGAGATTAAGCTAGTTTATGCAAACAAGCGTCTTCACACAGGATACCAACTCAAACCCACACTGGCGAGCTCATGGAGTCCTGAAGAAATTGAGTGAAGACTGACAGGAAGAATGTTCTCACCTGGCACCCGGCATCCACTTATATAGTTTGCCCAAACCGGCCACGGCCCACTTCACCAGCCCGGCCACGGGTGCGGCCCACCCAAGCAGCCCAGCCATGGGCCACCTCCACTTCCTGGCCACGGACACCCCCACAGCACGCCTACGGTCTACCTGCACAGCACAGGGTGGGCGGCCAGGGGCACTGGGTGGACGGGCAGGGGCATGGAGTGGATGGGCAGGGCCACGGGGTGGAAGGGCAGGGGCACGGGGTGGACGGGCAGGGCCACGGGGTGGATGGGCAGGGGCACGGGGTGGAGCCGGGGGGAATGAAGGAATGGAGTTGGCTGCTCTGCAGGAGATGGAGGGCCAGCAGGGCTTATTGGGATTTGCCAACCCAGCCTTTGAATAATTGCCTGATGTAGGCGAGATTGTTGGCCTACGAATTCACTTAACATGTTACAGAGATGGTCAACTCTGAGCATGTAGGCACCTAAAGTGGTCGATTGTTCTTGGACCGATTCTATCAGACGATGCACGGCCGCCAGATGTTGTTGGGTAAATTCTTGGTCCTGGCAATTTTGAATTATGTTTTCATGTAGGAGTGTAAGGAACGGTTCAAAATTATCTGAACTTGGGCCAGGCATCCTTGACTCCACTAATCTATCAAAATGGGCAACCGGCCTCTGAGTGAGGTTTAGAAGCTGGCTGTCCACACTGGGTTGACCCAATCCACCTGCATCCACTGGTTGCTATAAAGGGAAAAGAAAAAATTACTACAATATCATATAACTTTGTGGGTCACCATAATATTATGCAGACAGCATCCTGACATTGTAACATCAACTAATGTTAGACAAAAATGTTAGACACATTTTTTCTGAATCCTATACATTAAACATGGGTTGCTTACGGAAACCTCAGGTGTCTCCTCTTCTGATTGTGGTAAATGTCCACCCGAGGGACCCTACAAAAAAAAAAACACAAATGGAACACATTGGGAAAGGTTCATTTCCCCAACACATCCCAAAATAAACACTAATGGACCAGTTCTTGCCTACCTCCACAGTGGATGCAGCCCGTGAAAACTCTTCAGAACCAGAAACCAGCAGACATGGATGTTCTACAAAGGCACATGATATATCACATATCATTTATCAAAATGAATGAATGTGGTGACAAGTCTTCACATATCAAAAGTCCCCAATATTTCGCACACGCAACATTTCGTTGGACATATTAAGCTCACACATTCGCAAAAAGAGGCTGCACCAGACTCCTCTGGCAAGAAAAATTAACAAATGTTATCTATATATAGATATATTATAGAAAGATCGAAGGGTATTACTTAGCTTTTGGAAGGCTGAACACACACTTAAACCAAATTACCTGGATTCTCCTCCAGGCTTCTCTGCAGTGGATCAACCACCTCCTCCTGTAGATGGTGATCTGGTGATGAAAGCACAAAAACAAATGAAAGAGTAAGCTTGACTCTAACCCAAGTTCATTTGGATTGATCGGTTCACCACAAATCTAACCACAAAACATACCACTACCAGAGCCAAAAATGTGTGAAATGAAACACCCATATTACACATGAGTGTGGTTATAAACATGAATATAGACACGTGCACAATGTCAAACAAGATATACCATGAAGGTTCGTGAAGGTTCATCTTACCAGGAGGAAGGCCAGTGTCATCTCGATCCGAAGTGACATCCTCATCATCCACATCACCCCGAGCACAGAGGGCAGGAGGGGACTGCTGCGTCCCAGGGCATACTATTGTAAAAAAATGGAAATACACACATTGTTACCTTAATTTGTGGACTAAGCCAGCCTACAGTTTCCAGGGTTTTTACGAAGGTCATCAATGCCATTGTGGACCTTGTCCCACTATATATTCATTTTCCTCGAACAGCTCAGGAGTGGAGGAAAGTCAAGGTGGTTTCTTCAAGCGAGCGGGATTTCCAAATGGTTTGGGGGTCATTGACTGCACTCATGCTGCCATTCAGGCCCCTAAATTGCAGGAAATCGCGTTTCCCAACCGGAAGCGATATAATTCACTGAATGTCCAAATAGTCTGTGATGCCAACAGGTAAATCATGAGTGCACGCACAGGTTTCCCAGGATTATGCCATGATGCCTATATCCTGCGTCAGACAGACTTCTACCAGAAATTCATCTCTGGAGAAATGCCTGAGCGCTGGTTAATAGGTAATGTGTAATGTCATTACTGTAATACAACTAACAGTAGTCAAATCCTAAAGACACCTATTATGTTGCTATGTCCCTTTGCAATGTCAGAATGCCAGGCTATGGCCTATATTGTATATATGTCATATTTTGTTCTAACATCTAATTTAGCAAATACTTTATAAATATTGTACAATATTGGGAGCATGGGGGAAGAACTAACTTTCAGATATTCCCGGAAGCCCTAGTATAATTACTATTTTCACAGCTCACAGTACTTCAGTGTGGTAGTCAATAGTAACAATGTCTCCTAACAACCAAAAAGCAATAAAGTGACTGAAGAGCACAACCCTTAGCGACTTTTGTAAAAAAACTATAGTGTTACACTGCATTCACAGAACACTTACTATACCAAGAACTAACATGTATTATGTTTGTCTTTTTACAGCTGACAAAAGATACGGGCAGCTTCCATGGCTTATGACACCTGTGCGTCACCCCCGGTCTGAAGCAGAGCATAATTACAACAAGGCTCTGCAAAAAAGCCAGGGGGTTGTGGAGCAAACCATCGGGCTGCTAAAAGCACGGTTTCTGTACTTGGCGCTGCCCGGTGGTGAGCTCCTTTACGCGCCGTGGAAAGCTGCCCAAGTCATCATGGCATGCTGTATCCTGCACAACCTGTGCCTGCACCATGGGGATTCCTGGGACATTCCAGAGGAACTCGAGCCAGAGGTGCATCAACATCCTGCCTCTGGCTCCCAAAGCACAGCAGAGAGAAGTCGAGTCAGAGCTGAACTCATCGCTAATGTCTTTACGCGTGAGTATTTACATTTGTTTACAATGCATGCATTACTTATTTCAGCACATCATGTTTGGGTTACAAACCAACCTAGGAGTTGAAGTCATAGAAAACACACTTTAATCGTTTGGGAAATGAAATAGCAGACATATTTGTGTAAGAGCTGGACCTTTATGTGACACTTTACAAAAATACATTGCCAAACTAGGGCAGAGTGCAATTTAGTTTAGATTTGGGCAAGCAATGCTTATGCAGCCAGAAAAGAATGAAAAATATAATCCAGCAGCATGTAGTTACCACCAAAGCATGATTAACCATGCTGCTTAACACATACTAATAATTTAATCTATTTCTTTACAGGGCGATAACATCCCTCAGCTGTGCTGCCAAGCCTCTGGAATGTCACATCACAGACTACCGTACATTCGTGGATGATATTGCTTCCGGTTAGAAGAAAGAAAGAAGAAATCCACCTTTATGTTCCTCCACTCCCAAGCTGATGTGACGAAGTGACTATATAGTGGGCCAAGGTTCAAAATGGCATTGAAACCTTCATAAACACCCAGGAAACTGTATACTGGCTCAGTGCACAAATTAAGGGTGACGTGGTTTGAAAGGACACCCTTCCTAAAATATATAGAGAGTCCAGGAGCCTTATCATTCTTGGCATAGCCTAGCTTCTCTTGATTTTTGCTGCAATTTTCCCTTCCAGCAAGATGTACAGGTCATTGATAACCTTGCGGGACAGGCATAAACACCTTTTGACATTCTGGTTATTGGTTTGAGCAAAGCAATAAAATATTTTTGGCACTAAGTTAAATTGTCCTTGGCATTTTTCTATACAAAATGACTAATACGATTAGAATCATGTAAACACATAAAAAAACCATACTATCTGGTATGTAAGAGTGCTTGACCCTGCTTGTGATCTTGGCAATCAATGTGGTTTGATGTTGTGCTTGGCAACTTGGACCCCCTTCCATCACCATCAGGTGTGTTAGAATGAGTATGCAACTCAGCTAGACAACTAATTGACAACCAGTTTGGACAGAAAGTGGAAGTGTGTTTGTATACAATAGTGCTAAGATCAGGCAGCACAGCACAATGACAACAAACCGATAACACTACCACAAATGAACAGAGGAGTTGTGTGGTAGCAAATCGGCTCGCTGCAAGTGCGAACGTACGCGCATCCATTGTACGCGCATTTCATTGATGAATCAGGCCAAAAGACTTTAACCCCCCTAGCAGTAATCCCGTGTGTGACTCAGGGTGGAAAAAACTTGCAAAAAGCGGTAACCCCGATTCACACTCAGGGTAACTTTCAAAGCCCCCCTCCTGTGCCCCGCGCCCCAGCGGCAATCAGACCATCCCGCTGTGATGCTGGGGCGTCTGTCAGGGGGCGTGGCCGGGCGGATAATTTAAAAGCAGATTACAGAGAAATCTGCTTTTAAATGCCGCCGGGTCCCAGCCACGCCGCTGCTCGCATCCGCAGTAAGATACGATGCACCATGCAGAATTTCTGCATGGTGCATCACATCTAACTGGTGATGCGATCAGCAATAGTAAATTCCGGGGGTGATACCAGCAGAGATTTCCCGCTGGCATCCCCCCTGGAATACTATAGCTACTATAGCTATAGCTACTATAGCTGCTCGCATCACCCGGAGAAAGTGGCGCTCGCAGCCTCCGGGTGATGCGAGCAGCATCGTTGATGGATCTAGGGGAGTGAGCAGGGCGAGACATCCCCATCGCATCACCCAGCAAGATGTGACATCTTCCTTACTATGTAATCTGCTTTTAAATTTTTTTTACAGTAAAATACACATAAAAAACACATAATAAAAGTATAAATACACATTTTAGTGCACCAAGCATCATTGCCCAGTGCCCTGATTTACATTTTCCCCACTATTAGCCCTGACCTTGATCTGAACTTTTGATGATTCATAAATCACTTCCTGAATGTATCAATGCATCACTTTGTCATTGACCTTCATTGTTCCTGACTAATTGCTGGAGACCACATGGCATCCAAAAAGCATCTTGCCGGCGCAAGCGCTGTTTTAGAGGAATTTGAAAGCAGTGATAGCGATTTGGAGTCCCTTGTGGAATTGAGAGATAGTGCCCCTGATTCATCAAGCAGAATCGGATTATCGGTCGCGCATTCGTATTAGCGATCCGGAATCGTACGCGGTCGCGCTATTCAGCAACGGAAAAAAGCTCGCGCACGGAGCCGCACTTATCCGACAGCTTTTTACTGGCCCGCGATCGCTGGCCGCGCGTACGTTCGCGCTTCCAGCGAGCGCGGATTTCATTGATGAATCAGGGGCAGTGATTCACCAGGAAATTTGTCATCGGACAGCGGAAGTGAACTGAGCCACGATTCTGGACCTGAGGTCAGTGCTGTGCACACATGGTGCTCCATTGACCTTGATGCGGACCAGACAGCACTGCTAAGATTTCCATTCACCGGCGCACCTGGGATGAAAATTGAGGCTGAATGCGACGACCCCCTGGCATACCTGAAGTTGTTTTTGACTGATGAAGTTATCGAAAAAATTGTTGCAGAGACAAACAGGTAAGCCACTCTTGTGTTTGCTAACTTTTAGAAAATTTTTGCTATTTTTTTTTTATGCAAACATGTGTGCTGCTCTGTGTTTGCTAACTTTTTGAAATTTGTTGCTATTTTTTTTTATGCAAACATGTATGTTGCTTTGTGTTTGCTAACTTTTTAATTTTTTTTTTTTTATGCCAACATGTATGCTGCTCTATGTGTGCTAACATATTACTTGCAACCTTCACACTATGAAAGAACATATCCTAAAATACCTTTTTTATTTTGTTTTATGCAGGTACGCTGGACAACAACAAGGTGCTCCACACCTGAGGTTTGCAAGAAGCAGAAAGTGGGAACCTGTGACCAAGCATGACATTTGTCTGTTTTTGGGCTTGGTGATCCTGCAGGGAGTTGTGGGCAAACCCGTGCAGAAGTGGTACTGGTCCAAGAATAAAATGATTGCCAGAAAACCTCATCATGAAGTACCTGCACTTTGCAAACAATGAAGCATTTTATGTGACTACCCATCCTTAACCAAAACTGAAGAAAATTTGGGAAGTGTCTCAGATGATTCTACAAAATTAATAAAATTCTACAAAAAATGATAAAAATTTTTTTTTGATAAATTACATTGTTGTGGTCTATTATATCATTATTTTTTATAAGTATGATTCATAATTATGTATTATATTGTAATTTATGATTATAATATAATAAATAAATATAATTATTATACCCGGAAGTTAATCCTAAGAACTACAGGCCCACAATATAAACAAAAATTTCTATGCAAAAAAAATATGATCACTTTTTGCATAAAAAAACTGACAGAATTAGAATGCTAGGGGGGTTAAATAGAAAAAGGCTCAGGGACTTATTAGTCAAAATTGTTTAAATACATAAATAAAATTTTAAGGTTGAACAAAACCTTTCAGTATTTCTGCACAATCTTGTGTCCCAGAACAAATGAGTAAAAAAGTATCTTTTTTTTCTTTATACACTTTTATTTTTTTTAAAAAGGGGGAAGCCATTTCCTTTCTGAATGAGAGGACAGAGCCTCCTGGGATATGCAATGTGCTTCTGACTGCTCTTTCTGTGCATGCCCTATTTAGGTTTTTTTCCTCCAATGGGAAACAAATGCAAATCTCAATCACATACAGTGAGATTGTCACTCTTTTTTTCACATTTACTGTGGGCTACATCATCCTTGCAGTGTGGTATTAGGTGAGATATCCAGAAGAAAAAAGATGGACTAAAATAATGGCACTCAGCGCTTCCTCCTCACCAAAATGAAGTATTCTGTTGAAGTGCTCTGTTGAAGTAATAGGTAAATGTGATTTTTTTTTAAAGGATAGTTCTGCTTTATGGTGGTTACATATTTTACTTCTACAGCTTGCTCAGTACATTTATGGTTCTACTTTTACTTATTTAGTTATCAAAAAGTTGAATGCAGAAAGCAAATGTTTTTGTTGTGAGAATAATCAGTACTGAAAATCGGAAGCATAGTTTCTAACTTAGAACAGTTCCTTGAACTGAAGGATACTTGAACAACATACCTAAACCCATCCATGTGCTATTTTTGAAGTTTGTAACTTCAACTGACACTGTTTTAGATCACATTGACCTTTAGACTCCTTTTATGCTTCATTGATTTTTTTAGGTAAGTATCTACATTTAATATCGTATTTTGTGTTTGAAAACCATCTTTTTTTTTAAAAAACAAAAAGGTACATGTTATAGGTTTGCAGGTATAGGTATTGATTTGTTACAAACTGTAAGGGTATCAACCATATATTAAAAAATATATATATATATATATTGTATATATAAAAAATACTTTATAAAAAATACCTACAAAATGAGACAAACTTGCTAATAACATGCTAATACAGGTAATAAAGTCTACTCATGTCCGTGGAATGATGACTTGTCTAAACTAGCAAATGCAAAACTATGAGGGCAAAAATTCATTATGCACTCAAAAAAACATGTACAAAAGCAGGCATGTTAAAATAGTGAGGTTCAATGTTGCTCTCTGGCAAGTGATTTAAGGAAATACGTATATATTCCTATTTTAAGCCATGCATGTTTTGTGCACTGGAAAGGAAGTTTGTTTGCATCATTTCTAATAAATGTATTTGCTAATGAAATGGCTTGTAAAATGTGAACAAAAAAAACAAAGATCTGTATATATTTAGGTAAAATTACCAGCACTGACAGTATTGTATATTTTTTGGTATCTATAAATTTAGTTTTAACAATTGCCTTTTTTCTCTTTTTAAAATCTCCTTAAAATTTCAATCTTTTAAAAAGAGTAGGCATCACTATTTTTAGTACCCAGCTGCTGTGGAAGCAGAAGTCTAATTTCCACACTCAATGGCCCTGCTTTATTAAAGCTCTCCAAGACTGCAGAAGATACACTTTTATCAGTGAAGCTGGGTAATCCAGCTAATTCGTACCTAGAATGGATCTGGTTCAGGCTTGAAAACATTTGCTAACAAATAGCAAATTACTTTTAAGAAAGAAAACTCCCAGGTTCACTGATAAAAGTGTATCCTCTTCAGCCCTGGAAAGCTTAAATAAATCAGGCCCACTATTGAACTACACTAAGGGCTCTACTTGGAATCAATTACTACCATTGAACCTGGAATCCTGGAAGATTCCCACGAGAGAAAGTTTGAGGGATATTCTTATTCCCTGTTTTAAATAGAGCCCATTTAGTGCACGTACCCAAAAGGGGGATACGGGCATTCCTAATAAATAAGGGGAAACTAAAGTAGACTACCAAAAATTGACAAACTAAATAGGGACCTATCAAAATGGTGACCAACTAAAAGAGCATCAACTGAAAAGGGAACAATTAGGCAGGGGTCTACATCTACAAAAACATACAGTATGACATGAAAACATTCAGCTGTTAGTTTGAAGTGGGTATGTGATGTTATCTTTCCTACTTCATGAGCTAAGTCTAAATATTAAAAAGGTTATAAATGCTGGACTATTGACATTTGTAAAGGATAACCCAAATGTGTTACTATTATAATGTGGGGAAATCAATATATTGTCTCAAGTAAATTATATGGGTGGAAAATAGGTTATTTTTCCAAAAGGGCTCACACTATCCCATATTTAAGTTGGCATAGCTTGGACCATAATGAGCTTCACTGTCCTACAGAGTTGTCTTTAAAATTGTACTAGAATGATAAAATAGTTGTGCTCTAAACTGAAACCTGTTCCATCAGTTGAACTGGGCCTGTTTAAAGTTCACATAAGGATTGTTATGATGTTCATAAAGTGGAATTAAAGTTCAAAAATCAAGAAATATGAACAGGCAGGCTCTTTATTGGGGAAGAACCAGGTGATGGTGGTGTTCACAACTAATTTTAAGTAGTCTCCTCTTCCACCTCTGTGCAGGTGCCAGCATCTGTACCTAGTCCACTTCCAGGGTTAGGATTATCAGTTATCTTGGCTGGCCATGATGGAATAATGTAACTTCCATGCATATGCAGCAGGGTGCATGCATATGCAGTAAGGGTGCTCAGTGTACATTATGAAATAGGACTGTAAGCAGGCAGGCAAGTTTTATTTTTTATTTGTTTATTTTTAGTACAGTTTTGCTTCATATTGATATAAGATATATAGTGAGTTTGCACAGGGAAGGTTGTCTCATTCAGAGGTACGCTCTGGGAGTCTGAGGTTTGCTCTTGGATCTTTGGATCTGTAGCTGATGACTACAAGAGGTATATAGGGTTGCACATGAAATACCATGGGCATTAGAGGCACTATAATAGGGCATATGAAGTCATTATGTGTAATTCTCAGGGGGCACATATGGGCCCTAAAACAATTGCTGGGGTACAAATGTAGTCTTCACACAAATTTTATCTAAGGGGGGATAACTGATGTGATAATGATTTACTAGTGGTTATAATATTCTTGAGCACATCTGCTGCTAGCTGCAAATGAGTACAAGGTGGTTGATGCAGACAAGGACACAGATCCTCTGGTCTGTGACACATCACTGCCCAGGCTAAGAAAAGTTTGTTGTTTATCTCTCAACCCTTCCCCCAGAAAGACTGCAGCTTGACTGAACAGGTTTGGGCATACTGCTAGATCATCAAACTGACCATTGTGATAAGGAACCTCATTCATCCACTAATGGAAGATTAATCATTGTCCCTGTTGCTCAGCCAGTGATCAATGGCTGTTTTATGGCCTTAGCAGAGAATGTTAACAGTTGTGTTCAAGTAAATGTGGAAGTTCAAGACAGAATTTGTTTTAAGAAGCCCAGAAATGACATTCCCAGTGACTGACCCAGAAACACTTTCTTGCTCGCTTCCAAGCATACTTATTTTAGACATGAAAGGTTAGCTATGTTGGGCTCTTCCACATTTTCTTTAATAACTTTATTGTAAATTATTAAAGGTAAAAGAAAACTGGACCACACCATATACTGTAAAAGGTTTTTGCATTGTGGGATCAATCAACAACGACTAACATTACATGGCCCAAAAAAAAACGTTCTTCTGTATAATCACATTTGGGGCAAAAATAATGAGCAGACTAAACAGTGGCTGTTATGGGCCAGAGTAAATACGCAGTATTTTTAATCTTTGTCCTAGTATAACCTAATCTATAACTAACATATTTCCCAAACTTCCATAAACTAAGATTTAGGCAACGAACGCTTGCACATGAATAAATAACCCTTCCAAAAAATGATGCCTTTCTTCCGATAACCCTCCCCCCCCAAAAAAAAGCAATGGTGGGGGGGTACCATATAGATTTAAAATTGGACCCTTCGATAGGCTTTGGACCTTCGCAAACAGGAAAAAGGGGCAAATGTGCACCCTCTCCTTCCACGGTAGCCAGTTTTTGGCAAACCAAAGCCAGTTTTTTGGAGCTAGGGTCGTTTGGGGACAGGACAGGGCCTCTTCCCCCAAAATATGGCCATGGTTGGGGTCCATGGGTGGGGGCTTATTTGGAATCTCGAAGCCCCCTTTAATGAAAAGAGAGATACTTGTTCGTGTTCCCCAGTCAGATTGTCGCCTCCGACTGCTATCTAGGCTGTAAGGCAGCTGGTGCAGACAATCTGACATGAATATATGGACAAGTATCTCTCCCTCACCTAAGAAGCGCTTTTAACTATTTATGGATTTATACAGTCCAACATGTGAATGTGTGAGCTGCTAATTCACTTATAGTAACTTATTAATGTTTTATGTTATTATAAGTTATGTACCGGAAGTTACGTTTGAAGCAGATCAGTTTCCTTCTAAGGAGGAATTCTTTATGTTTTATCTTCATGCTTATATGATTTATTGTTTGATGCACAATTTTTGATTGTTTTTCTAACTTGGCCTATCCATGTACCTTGCTCCTTTTTCTTTCTAACCTGGCCCACCCATACACCAAGCTCCCTGTCTTGGCAGGAAGTGTTTTTCCCATGTACAGCTGGCTACACAGAGATAGAATGCCATAACTCATATACTTTGTGCTACAGTTGAAAAAAAGATGCTTAGCTACAAATGTCCACAACACCAATTAACGTTACTGTACTACTGCACTACAACCGAGCTTGGGAACAATATGGATACCCACAGACTGTCCGAAACCTAACTTATTGGTCTTGCTCATATCACTCAGGAGAAACCACACCAAGGATAGGCCCTCCACTCTATTGTAACCTAAACAACCCTGCCTTCGGGAACATCATTTGCTACTGTGCCACAAGCAAGACACCTCATGCAACTCCAAACCTGTGGCATCCTTAGAATTCTTTCTTGAATTCCCAAACACCACAAAAACATAATAATTTTAAACGTCAAAGCGGGATTATTATATAACCATGCCACATCCCAATTAACAGTATGCCAAAACAACACAAAAGAGAAACAAGGGACTTTTAAGGCATAATCGCAAAGGTCCCCACAAGTTCCATAAGAGGTGGCAGCAGTATCAGCGGCTCCATCTCTCCTCATCTCAACATCTCTTAGCAGTGGCGTCTTTTTGAAAGAAGCACGGGTTGATTCTGCCAGTTAAGTGCTTTCACACTAACTAAATTTTTTAAGATGGCGTTCTTTAGGCGATTGGTGATAGCTGACTGATTTGGAAAAAGTTAGTTGCTAAAACATCTTTTCATTTATTTTGTGAAAAACTCTAATCTTTGCTGGGCATTGATGAGTTATGAAGAAATAGGATATATTTGAGTTTGAACCTTATATATATATATATATATATATATATATATATATATATATATATATATATATATTTATTTATATGAAATTAGTTATATTTAGATATTTGGTTGTAATGAATTCATTTATTGATTAAATCACAAGGGGATAAGCGATATATATGAACCAGCCCCTTCTATACATTTATATAGTACAAGAATCCTTACTACGAGGTAAGGCTGATTTTTCTTATGGTTCTTATTTACTCTTTATTTATTTATTTATTGGGTAATGATAACAAAGTGAAGAGCGGTTATGAAATTAGGATAGATAGATGGAACCACTATGCATAAAATGATTTGATTGCAATAACCAGTTAAATGTGTATTAAAGAGAGATGGTGCTGAAGATTTGCTTATGAGATTGGGAAGTAGTTGGAAACAATTTATATAGATACTAAGTCAAATCTTCTCTCTTAAAATGATATAATCATACATGTTTAAAGACTGAGTTGCTGACCCTGCCCTTGCCTCTGAAATTTGGGACCAAAGAGCTGCCATATTGAGGGGATTGTATTTGTACAGGTCATTTCACAGTTAAAGACATCTGACATACGGACAACTCCTAGATATGAACGGAGCTTCTTTGCTCACTTGTGTGCAGGACAGAGGCTTGATAGGGGGGAGAGGGCAGTTTGCATGACTTGCTGAAGTCTTTTGTTTTCCCGCAAACTCTTGTAAATCTTTAATGACCAAGACAAACTCTGCAGTTGTTTCTTTTTGCATATCGCAGCACAGCTTGCTCCAAAAGTTATTAAATGTCTAGGCTCCATAAAGTTTTTTTTTTTTTTTTTGCTTCGTTTGTGAATAACTCGCAGTGAGGGTTTTATACAGTAACTGACACCATGCTGCCTAATAATATATTGAGACAAACATCTGTCCTAATTTAATTTATTAAAATAATGTTCTCAAATCAGCTCCCGACCAAATTATCCCCAGAGCATTCCCTCCAGCATTTAAAACCTGCACATCTGGTGGCCTGATCACCCTGCTTCACTGCACTCCAGTCCAATGGACTACTCCTGCCATGCGTGAAACACCCAGCTGCCTGTCATAGAAGGCCTAGGATGGAAGCAAAGACAAGAATATTATAGGAATGCCCAAAAACAGATAAATCCCAAACCCACACCCCCTACATGTCCAACTCCTCCCCTGCCAACCATAACAACAAATGCTGGGCCATGCTGGGTGTTGTGTCCATACAACAGGGTGCATTTACCTTCTATGATGGTCCTGAGGGGTCATAGTCTAAACAGTCCGCCATGAGTATATGGAGGCAGCTGTTGCTGGTGTGTGGTTCAGGTACTTGAAGGATGGGGCAAGAAAGAAGAACTACCAATACTACTTATATGCATGACAATTATAGTTATTAATAGAAATATTAAGGGTTTCTTGGATTGTGTGAAATCTGTGTTTATTGAAGTATACTATTTTGAACATTTATTCGGTCTACATGATTGATCTGGGGTGGGGTTATGCATTGACACACAATAAATATTGCCTCACTAACTTACCTTGTAAGCTATAAAAATTTCTCTCAATGTAATTAAATAAAATGAAAAGATAGTTAAAGATAGTTACAAAACCTTAAAACAAGCAGAATATTCAGTCAACAAATATTATCCATAAGCTCTTAATATGACATGCATACGGGTTTCTCTAAAAGTGTTTCCATTACAATAATGTGGACAAGCAAATTGCAAAGTACTGTCTATTGGTTGGAACACCCTGAAGGAAATTATGCTTCATTGCATGTTGCAGCCCTTGCCAGTTCTAGTTTATATCAAAAGAATCACTTATTTACTATGTTTCATTACATCAGCTCCCTGTAGAAATGGCTGTGCAACTTGTATGAAAAGATTTATTGAGAAGCCAGCAAGGATTTTATGCTATTCATCTCAATTCATGGTAAGGGTGATTGCTGTTATCAAGAAGCTGTTTTTTTTCTGGTGTTTTCCCCATCTCCATGGCAACCATGACAATAGTATTTTGTTTGCTAATGAAAACCCCACCAGCTGTCTCTTTTTGCTGTACTTGAATCTATTTTTTCATTGTAACTTGCTGAACTAAATTGAGAGATTGGTTTTGTGTGGAAGAACTGGGAGAAAAATGCATATGTTTATTTCTACAATCCATCAGGAATTCCAGAGGTAACAGGCGATAACAATCAACTTCTACATGGATGATGATGTCAATTTGTCATCTAAAAACTACAATAGTATAGTAAAAGAGGTAAACAGAACAGACCCATGGCATGGGATAATACATAAAGGACTGTGCAAACATGAAGTACATGAATGGTACTTGATTATTTAAATATAGAAATACTTGTATCGGCAACGGTGTTGCTACCTACATTTCAATAAATTCTCTTTAATTTATACATTGCTGGCAAATACCATAGTACTTTAGAGTAAGCATTCACATCAATTCCTGCCATCAATAAGGCATGTACTGTTATGCCTTATTACATTTATTAAGACCTATTGAAGGGCCAGCTTCATGTGGGACAGCTCAGGTATGGGTTTTTATTGTTAGAAAAAACAAAACAAAACAGGAACTCTCATTATTTGCGATGACTTGGTAATAATCTAACATAAAAATACTCAAATCCAGAATGCTGCAGTCATTTCAAACACAGTGGGGTTGGTAGTTTACATAGTAAAGTAAATGATCAACTTGCAAAGATATTTTCATGTAGCTTAATAAATGAAATGAAGCATTGCTGTCCTAAACTATTCAATTACATACAACCACTTTATTTAAAGAATTCCATTGATCCAGAGAATGGATTTTTAGTCCTATATAGTTAGCATCAGTCTATATTAGGGATGAGCGAGCAAAATATTTAAGTTCGATCTCACGTTCTCGTTTACCGAACATTTAAGCGAGAATAGCCTTGTGATTCGCCATGAGGTCCTGTTCTCGCCGAACAAACGAGGAAAAATGCAGGGGGCGGCAACGGCGACTATTTCCAGAGGGAATGGGGTGGCTGGGAGCAAATTTTTTGTTCCCAGGATGCACAGCAAGGCCCAGCAGCCCAATCAGGAGAGATCTGAGCACAGGCATAAATACAGTGAATGGTGGAGGGGTTAGTCACTCCGTCTTGTGTTCTGCGTGAAGGAAAGAAGCAGGGAGAGAAGTGCATTGTGACAGGGACAGCTTAGGAGCCTTCCGTATATCTGGAAATATACAGACTTTGCAGTTTTTGATGCCACTTCTTGCTATCTAGCAAAAAAGCAGATACAAATTTCTGTCCACTCTCAAAAAAATACAGATATTTCATTCTGATTTCAAGCCAGAAAAACTTCTGTATTTCTCCCAGAAACACAGATATTTTATTTTGATCCCACTTGCAATCTATCAAAAAAGCCAGAAACTTTTTTGTAATACATTAAAAAAATACAGATATTTCATTCTGATCCCACTTGCTATCTATCAAAAAAGCCAGAAAAATTTCTGTATTTCCATAAAATACAGATATTTTATTCTGATCCCACTTGCTATATATTAAAAAAGCCAGAAATATATCTACATTACTCTAAAAAAAATACAGATATTTCATTCTGATAGCACTTGCTATCTATCAAAAAAGCCAAAAAAAATGTCTGTATTACTCTAAAAAAATACAGATTTTTCATTCTGATCACACTTGCTATCTATCAAAAAAAACAAACATAATTCTGTATTTCTCTAAAAAAAAATACAGATATTTAATTTGATATCACTTGCTATCAAAAAAGCCAGAACATTTTCGGTATTTCTCTTAAAAATACAGATATTTATTTCTGATCCCACCTGCTATCTATCAAAAAAGCCAGAAAAAGTCTGTATTACCCTCAAAAAATACAGATATTTCATTCTGATCCCACTTGCTATCTATCAAAAAAGACAGAAAAATTTCTCTATTTCTCTCCAAAAAATACAGATATTTCATTCTGATCCCACCTAATATATATTAAAAAAGCCAGAAATATTTCTGCCTTACTCTCAAAAAAATACAGACATTTCATTCTGATACCACTTGCTATTTATCAAAAAAGCCACAAAAAATTCTGTATTTCTCTAAAAACATACAGATTTTTCATTCTTATCCCACTTGCTATTTATCAAATCGCCAGAAAAAAATTCTGTATTACTCTCAAAAAATACAGATATTTATTTCTGACCCCACTTGCTATCTATAAAAAAGCCAGAAAAATTTCTGTATTTACCTCAAAAAAATACAGATATTTCATTCTGATCCCACTTGCTATCTATCAAAAAAGCCAAAATAAATTCATTATTTCTCCCAAAAAAACACAGATATTTCATTCTGATCCCACTTGCAATCAATCAAAAAAGCCAGAAAACATTCTGTATTTCTCTCTAAAAATACAGTTATTTCATTGTGATACCACCTGCTATCAAAAAAGCCAGAGAAATGTCTGTATTTCTCTCCAAAAATACAGATATTTCATTCTGATCCCACTTGCTACCTATCAAAAAAGCCAGAAAAAAGTCTCTTTTACTGTAAAAAAAATACAGATATTTCATTCTGATCCCACTTGTTATCTATCAAAAAAGCCAGAAACATTTCTGTATTTCTCTCCAAAAAATACAGATATTTCATTCTGATCCCACTTACTATATATTAAAAAAGCCAGAAATATGTCTGCTATCTATAAAAAAAACCAGACAAATTTCTGTATTTACCTTAAAAAAATACAGATATTTCATTCTGATCCCACTTGCTATCTATCAAAAAAGCCAAAAGAAATTCTGTATTTCTCCCAAAAAAATACAGATATTTCATTCTGATACCACTTGCTATCTATCAAAAAAGCCAGAAAAAAATCTGTATTTCTCTAAATAAATACAGATTTTTCATTCTTATCCCACTTGCTATATATCAAAAAAGGCAGAACATTTTCTGTATTTCTCTCAAAAACTCAGATATTTCATTTTTTGATACCTCTTGCTATTTACCAAAGAAGACTGTTTGGTACAGGTGCATTTTTGCCCAAATAAGTAAAAGATGAGCGGTGGATGCAGGAGAAGGTGTGGAAACTGTTGGAGGCAGCAGCACAAGTTGTCAAACAGGTCTGAGATGTGCACTGAGCACCAGTACGCTGGTAGATTTATTGAGAGGGCGTACTACAATCATATAGCCACATCATGTGGAGAGTATTGTGGACTGGGCCTCAGGGGCCTCAAGTGCAGCAGACTCTTTTTCTGCAGCAGGGTCTTCTTCTGCAGCAGCAGCAGCAACCAGCACAGCCGTGACAGGAGCAAAGACAGGAGTTAGCGTGGCTAATGTTCCTGTACCTCCCAATGACTCTCCCCTTGACGAACATTGTTTGACGAACAGCCTGAGGATCTGTCATTTCAAATTTCAGAGCAGGAGGCAGACTTTGAGACCCTTGGAGAGTGTGGTCAGCACTTGATGAGCGAGGGTTCTGCATCAGTGGCTGCATTTGCAGAGGTTGGCTTAGATGAAAATGAGGATGATGATGACCGTGATGTCACCTGGGAACCACCAGTGTATGTAAGGGCTAGCAGCAGTTCTGTGTGTGGGATTGGACACATTATTCTAATACCAATGCGGTCCACGCTCTGTCTCAGGGCCCACCACCTCCTCCTCAAGCTGTTGCTGCTGCCGCCTTTCAAGTACTGCCTTTTCAAAAATTGTATTACACACTTCTGGGTGTCATTAACGATGCACTACACCCAGCTATAGATGCCAGTTAGCAATGCGGTCCACGCTTCGTCTCAGAGCCCACCGCCTCCTCCACCTGCTGTTGCTGCTACCCTCTGTCAGTACTCCATTTACAAAAATTGTATTAAACACTTCTGGGTGTCATTGACGATGCACTACACGCAGCTCTGGATGCCAGTTAGCAATGCGGTCCACCCTTCGTCTCAGGGCCCACCGCCTCCTCCTCCTGCTGTTGCTGTTACCGCCTGTCAGTACTCCATTTACAAAAATTGTATTACACACTTATGGGTGGCAATAACGATGCACTATACCCAGTTCTCTATAACTTTTACCAATGCGGTCTCCCTGGTGATAGCTGACCAGAGGCCACACATTGCTACTGCTCTTGCTGACCCACGCTCCATCTCTACTCTACTACTTGTCCACATCTTTATCGTTGTCATTCCTAACACGTCATCCAGGTCATGATGCCAGCTAGCAAATAATATTATTAATATAATAATAATAATAAACAGGATTTATATAGAGTAAACACATTATGCAGCTATATAAATTATATAGGAGTGCGTACATTAAATAGCAATGCGTTATCCCGCTGTTTTGATGGCAGAGACTGTTGCTAGTGGGTTGAGTTCACCCTTTCTCAATGTCCTAATGTTTATGCTGCCTTCTGGACGCTGTTAATCATGCAAAAATCTTATTTGCCTGCTGTCACTTTGCCTGCCATTTTCTGGAAAACCACAAGGTCTTTTGGAACTTTTGTAGTTTCACTGTTCACTGTTTCACTGACACTGTTCTTCTACACTTACCTAACAAAATTGTTGGTTGTAACATGTATATGGGCTTTTAATTAATGCTATTAATGTTTAAATTTGGCCTACTGACTTTGATGGAATTTGCGGACTACGATACGCGGACAAGTCACCATTCATCCCTTGTAGTGCCCAGAGATCGAAGAAGAACTACAGAGGTCATCTACAGTTCAGTTTTGCCACTGTGTCGTCACGTGGGAAACTGAAATGCAGTCCTCTGCAGTTCCACTACAATGTCCAGGAATTATGGATGATGAATGTCTCTATTCATCACCTGTAGTGCCCTGTATTCTTAGATAGAGAAACTTTATCTAAGAATACGTAGTAGAAGCACAGCACGGCAACAGCGATAGCTGTTGCAGCTTTGCCACTTTTGCCACTGTGACGTCACGTGGGAAACTGAACTGCAGACTTCTGCAGTTACACTACAATGTCCAGGATTTATAGGTGATGAATGGGGTCATTCATCACCTGTAGTGCCCTGTATTCTTAGATAGTGAAACTCTATCTAAGTATACATACGGTTGCCGCGCTGTGCTTCTACTACGTATTCTTAGATAGAGTTTCTCTATCTAAGAATACAGGGCACTACAGGTGATGAATGGGGCAAAGTCCACATTCATCCCCTGTAGTGCTGTGTATTCTTAGATAGTGAAACTCTATGCAAAAATACATAGAACAGTGCTGCAAGAGCAATCGCTCTTGCCGTGCTGTGATTTTACTATGTATTCTTAGATAGAGTTTCTCTATCTAAGGAACACAGGGCACTACAGGGGATGAATGGGGACAAGTCCCCATTCATCCCTTGTAGTGCCCAGAGATCGTAGTAGAACTGCAGAGGTCATCTAAAGTTCAGTTTTGCCACTATGGCCACTCATGTAGGAAACTGAACTGCGGTCCTCTGCAGTTCCACTACAATGTCCAGGAATTACAGGTGATTAATGAGGAAAAGGTGACTAATCACCTGTAGTGCCCTGTATTCTTAGATAGTGAAACTCTATCTAAGAATACATAAGGAAGCGCTGCAACAGCAATCGTGGTTGTCGTGCTGTGCTTCTTCTTCGTATTCTTAGATAGAGTTTCCCTATTTAAGAATACAGTGTACTAAAAGGAGTGCATGGACATTGTAGTAGAAATGCAGAGGTCATTAGCAGTTCAGTTTTGCCACTGTGACGTCACGTGGGAAACTGATCTGCAGTCTTCTGCCGTTCTACCACAATGTCCAGGGCACCTGTAGTGCCCTGTATTCTTAGATAGTGAAACTCTATCTAAGAATACATAGTGCAGAGCTGCAACAGGTATCGCGGTTTCCGTGCTGTGCTTCTACTACATATTCTTAGATAGAGTTTCTCTATTTAAGAATACAGAGCCCTACAGGTGATGAATGGGGACAAGTCCCCATTCATCCCCTGTAGTGCTGAGTATTCTTAGATAGTGAAACTCTATGGGCTGGGGTCGGATTTGGATGCTAGTAGTTTATTGCAAGGTTTACAAGCATTGTTGTTAAAGCTTGGTGATGTGGGAAAGCAGAAATTGGGGCAGGCGGATGTTGGGGTGGGGGTTGGTTTGGACTGTGTAGTTGACACTAGACCCCCATCGGTGTTGGGGCTGGGGGAGCTCACGTCGGTGGGGGATTGTGTTGTGTCATCCCCGCCATCAGTGCATTCGGAAGGGGGGGCTGCTGGGGCAGGGCCAATAGAAGGGGAAAAAAGACAGGAGGTGGTCTCAGGGGACAGCCTCAGCCTAAGGTGTCGTTGATGGAGCAAAAGGGGAGGTTTATGTATGCTCTGAGGGTCCGCTGGGTTCGCATCTGTCGCAGGAGGTCCGCAAACGCATATGGAAGGGTGAGTATGTGGAAATTTTTTCACAATTACCGGTGGAGCGTTTTGGTGCCCGAGATGCTAAGGTGAGTGAGGGGCTGTGGCGGTTGATACCGCGCACATTTCAGAATTGGTTGCAGGCTTTCGCTATTATGGCTAGCTTGATCGGGGAGAAGGCGCCTGAGAATTGTCCTGCCCTTTTTTTGTTACCTCGATGCCTAATTAGGGTTTACGGAGGGGTGGCCTGGCTTTGTTATGACGAGCAGTTTCGTCAGCGAAAGGCCATGCGCTCAGGGATGAGGCGGGATCACAAAGACATTAGTCTTTGGATGAGATTGATGATGTCAGCGCGGATGGTGCTGCAGTCGTTTCTTGGGGGCGCCGGGGGTTCCAGTTTTGGGGGGTCTCCGGCAGGTAAGCGTCAGGGACTCTGTTGGATTTACAACAAGGGAGCTTGCAAGTTTGGAACCTCCTGTCGTTTCAAACACGAATGCTCTGGATGTGGGGGGCTACACCCATTGTCGCATTGTCCAGGAAGAGGTAAAGGACGTCCGGGGGAGCCTACAGATAAGAGGGAGGACGCCGGTGAAAGTGGAAATTATGGCGTTTTTCCTCGGTAAGTATCCTAAAAGGGAGACGGCATGGGTGTTGGAACTGGGGTTTACAGGGGGTTTTAGGATTCCATGCAGTTTGTCTGGTGTGCCTCCCAGAGCTAGGAATTTATTGTCGACTTTGCGGAACCCGGGGGTGATAGGGGCCAAGTTGGACAAAGAGGTGGCATCGGGTCCTATGGCGGGCCTATTTGCAGAGCCCCCGTTTCCTGATTTGGTTGTGTCACCTTTGGGCGTTGTTCCTAAGAAGGAACCTGGGCAGTTTGGGATGGATCATCATTTATTGTTTCCCAAAGGGGGCTCGGCGAATGATGCCATCGATCCTGAGTTGTGCAAAGTGGCTTACACTTCGCTTAACAAGGCTGTGGATTTTGTTCGGAGGGCGGGTAGGGGTTGTTTTAACAGCTAATTTCAGATTGTTGCCGCTTCATCCGGACTGTTTTCGCTTGTTGGATTGTGAGTGGCAAGGGGAATTTTTTGTGGATAAATGTTTGCTTATGGGGTGTTCGATATCATGTGCATTGTTTGAAATGTTTAGCACTTTTATTGAATGGGTGGTTAGGAGGGTGTCGGGAGTTCACTCTATTTTACACTACCTTGATGACTTTCATTGTATCGGTCCAGCCGGGTCGTTCGTATGTGCTTCTTTATTGAGTTGTTTGGAGGACGTTACTAAGAATTTTGGAGTGCCATTGGCAGGGGACAAAACTGTGCTCCCGACTACACAATTATGTTTTCTGGGGATTGTGCTGGATTCTCAGCGGATGGAGTGTCGGTTGCCGGATGATAACGTTACAGATTTGAGAATGGCGGTGGTGAGAGCGGTGAAGTTGAAGAAAATTTGTTTACAGGAATTGCAGTCGCTACTGGCAAAATTGAGTTTTGCTTGTAGAATAATGCCCATGGGACGGATTTTACTTGCAGGCTTGCGGCGGCAACAGGGGGTGCGAAATTGCCTTATCACTATTAGATTGACTGGGGTGTTGAAGGAGGACCTTGGAGTGTGGCAAACATTTTTGGGACAGTACAATGGCTGTTCTGAGTGGATGGCAGAGGCAGTGGACAATTTGACTCTGGAACTGTTGACGGACGCGGCAGGAGCTTTCGGATATGGAGTGTATTTCTGGGGTAAGTGGAGTGCTGAGCCCTGGCCTGAGGAGTGGAGGAGCAATGGGCTTTGCCCGAATTTGGTATTGATGGAGTTGTTCCCTTTAGTGGTGGGGCTGGTGTTATGGGGTTCGGAGCTTGGGGATCCTAAGGTGCTTCTGATATGTGACAATATGGGGGTGGTGGAAGCCATTATTAACAATTCAGCATTTTCCCTGCCGTTTTTTTGCTTACTTAGGTACATGGTACTTTTGTGTTTGCAACCTAATATTTGGGTTAAAGTGGTACATGTGCCCAGCAGAGACAATATAATCGCTGATTCTCATTCTCGTTTTCAGTGGGGAAGGTTTTGAGAAGCAGCACCGTTGGTGGAGGAGAGGGGAGTTTCTTGCCCTCCGGAGGTCTGGAAGGTGGTTTGGGGATCATCGCTGGTTTAATACAACGTTCGGTCAGCTCTAGAACGTGGAAATCGTATGTGGGGACGTGGAGGGCATGGTTTTTGTTTCTGCAATTGGAGGAGATGGACGGGGATCCGAAAGGGAATGAGTCAGTTGTACTTTTATTTGTAGTTAGTAACTTTCAGAGGGGTGTGTCTGGGTCGGCCATGGCCAGGAAACTGTCCGCGTTGGCTTTTTTATTTAAATTGATGAACTGGCATGATGGGACCAAGGGTTTTGCGGTCAGACAGGCTTTGAGGGGCTACCGCAGGGGAAGTGTGCGCAAGGACAAGAGAAGGCCTGTTTCTTTTTCTTTGTTGGTTGAATTGATACACCAAGTGGGGTTACAATGTGTTGATGTCTTTGAGAAGGTTTTGTTTCGGTGCGTTATTTGTGGTGACGTTTTTTGCTGCTCTTCGGGTGGGGGAGGTGGTCAGCCCCAGTAAGGTACAAGGTGGGGGGTTGATGGCGGAGGATATGGTGTTAGCCGAAGACAGGGTTGTTATTTGGGTGCGGCAGTCAAAAACCGACCAAACTGGGAGAGGGGTACGGTTGGAACTGCACGCGGTTTCAGGATCGGTGGCTTCTCCAGTAGGAGCGGTGGGTGAGTATTGGGGTGTGCGTCCCAAAACGTCGGGACCGTTCTTTGTTCATGTGAATGGTTCATTTGTGTCTCGTTTCCAGTTTGTGGCAGTGTTCAAAAAATGTATTGCGGCTTCTGGCCAGGCAGTGGGTGAGTATTCCTCGCATTCCTTCAGAATTGGGGCCGCAACGGAGGCGGCCAGATAGGGGCTCGGTGAGGGGGTCATCAAACGCATTGGTAGGTGGGAATCGCGGCGTTTCCAGCTGAATATCCGCCCTCACTAGTTGTAGGGCAGTACAGGTTTACTGGGGGTTGGGGGTATTCATGGTAAGGGTAAGGGCTTTTTAGGGTGATATTATGGTGAAAATCAGTATTACTTTCTTGTTAATTGTTTCTTTCAAGTCCTCAGGAGTGTCTGGTTTGGATCCTGGGACACTCTTTTGTTTACTGGGGTTGCAGACGGGCTGATATGCGGCAAAACGGAAGGCAGTTGGGGGTCCCACGGGGGACTGCGCAAGTTCGGTGGATAGGCATCCCGGGTATGCAGTGGAACCGTGTGTTACCGGAGGTCAGCAGATTTGCCCGTTTAGACAGGCCTCCCAGCGTGAACGCTGGAGGGAATGATATTGGATCCCGGTCTATGCGTGAGCTTATCCAGGATATCAAGTTTGATTTTTTGAGGTTGCATGGGCTGTTTCCGAATACGCTTTTTATGTGGTCGGATATAGTGGCAAGATTGGTGTGGCGGAATGCGCGGTCTGTGGAAAGAGAGGGGGGTCTGTGGGAGGTTTGTTACTAGGATTGGAGGTTTGGTGGTGCGCCACAAGGATTTGGAAAATGAGCCGCATTTGTTTTTAAGAGGTGATGGCGTACACCTGAATGCGGTGGGGACTGAGTTGTGGTTATTAGCTTTGAAGGAGGGTGTTCACAGGGCATTAAGGGTGTGGCGGTGCTCGCAAGCATAAGTAGGTCATGCTTGCGGCTAGTGGGGGTTCATTGGTTGGTCCATAAGAGATAAAATCAAAAAACTAAATTGAGGATTGGGAACCGATCAAGGTATGGAGTTCTTGCAGATGGAGCCCCACGTGACACTGGGTTGTCGTGGGGCAAGGAGGGAGCGGAAGATGCCTGCTGACTGCTCCCAAGCCGGCGTGGTAGCGGCTGGGAGCCTGTTTTTGGGGGACCGATATTTTTGGGGAAGAGTTAGTAGAAGAGGGGGTACTCTCATAGACCTTTTAAGAAAAAGTATAACTGTTTTGTAAATGTTTGGAAAATGTTTAAAATGTGTGGAAAATGTTTTAAAATGTTTTGAATGATTGTAAAAATTTTTGAAAATTTGATTTAAAAAGGTTATAGCAATAAAACGGGCTGCTATGGCCAAAATTTTTTTACAAAGAGGGTGTAGTGTGATTTATTACAGGGGAATGTGGTTGGTGAGAACAGGGCGGTTGTTACAAGGGTGAGCGTCTTCATATTCTCTACCATAGTCAAGCTCCCTACCAGACAAAGGATTCTGGATCTTAGCTTTCCTAACACAATGCAACCATGGGGTGCAAGCTCTCGCAGAAGGAACATTCATGACTGAACTTAATATACATGTGTTAGGAAATTTACATGAGAGTTACATGAGGAAACACAAACAAACTTATCCAAATTTGAGGGGAGGCATGAACGGGAAGGTTTCAGCTACTGAACCTTTGAAGGAATCAAAAAGCTGAGAAAAAAAGGCCCACATACTTAGAACCCACCGATGCACAGAAGGAAAGCACCGATGCACAGAAGCACTTATATATTAGTGCATACAAAAGAAATACCTATGGAATATTATTTAAAGAATTTGGGGGAAATAAAAGCATGGGGTGAGGGTGGTGCTGGGGCGACAATCCCATGGAGTCACTCCCTTATTAGTTGTACCCCTGACACTAGATTGACTTCACAGTCAGGAGCAAAACAGGCTTTTGACAGACTTTGCATATATAAATAATTGTCCTAACACAAATTTCTTAAAGGAGGTTGTAAGTTTAACTTATGTGAAGAAAAGTTTAAATACCCTGAATAACATTATTTGTATACTGCATTTCTGAAAAAAAAAAGATTCCATATGTACAGGATTCAAAAAAAATTCTTTCTAATCTTCTTTCGCATTTGTACATTAAGCTAAAATCAAAATATATTGTGATGAAAAAAAGAACACTTTTTGAAGCAAAACGGTTCCTTCTCTTCCCTAAGTGAACTGACTAAATGTCACAATCATGGTGGTAAGGAGTATTTACTAGGAGGGGCCCTGTATCCTCCATCGTATTCCAAATTGCTTTCTGAACAGTGAAATATGCTGTTAACAGCACTGTGCATAGTGATTGATATACTTGTTGCCCCATGAATAACCACTGCTCAGCTTCTTATATAGAATAAGGCTTCATACATTTGAAATATTTTAATGATTTGTAAAACTAAGATTTATGTATTTATACTTTATTTACTTCCATTGGTTGCATGGGTTTTGAAAATGATGCCCATATTGGATTTATTGTAATAATTCAATTTGCACCATTCCACTAATATGCATTTTTCCATATGTTGCCACTGTATTGATTCACATTACCCCACTTACTGCCACTAAAGTGACACATAACTACCTTACTCTCTGATGCTTTACTGCTTTGCACTTTTGAACCAGCTGCCACTTTATTGACTTGCACTACTTTTCTGGAGTCACTGCACCAAAATGCACTTCAACTCTGATTGTTGCTAATTTCAGGTCACGGGAACATACCCCCCAGAACTGCTCTGTACACAAGGTTGTACAATCATTTTTCTAGGAATTCTTTATAAATAGCTTTTACCAAACTGAAAAAGGTTTATGCATTAGATAGAAAATATCAATTATTTGTAGCCTATTCCAGTTTAGGCTTTCATTCCTTTTTCATAGTGTTGGATTTACTGCAACCTTGAGAAGGCATATTTGTCTTCAGCTTCACACAAAATAAAATTGTGTCAGGTAGTGACATGCATCTCTATTTCATACACACTCTGACCTCCTAAATGATAATGTCAGTTCGGGAAAAACATAAAATCAATGATTAACAGTTTAGATTTGCTGTTTCATGAACTTGTTATCAACTGCAGTTGTTTTGTAACCCTTTGTAACTTTTTCATTAAAGTGTATCTAAACCCCCACTATACTCAATATTTCCTGGTGCCGCCATCTTCCTTTATTTCTTCCTTGATTGTCCAGGTAAGGATGATGTAACATTTGCATAGGGGAATCGGCGATTGCTGGGTATGCACAGCTAAGCATTTCTGACAGTTCACCAGAGCATTCAGGCAGGTAAGAGTTCTTATTCTAGAAGGGTTACTTCATCCTGTTAAGATGTCTGAGCCGAAGATGGAGCAAGGACAGATGAATTTAGGTCTACTTTATTTCACCCATGTCTGATTCTTTAGTGCGTCCCCCTTTAGTTTACACATATGTGTGATAAAAATACAAATGCAGATTTTTTTTTGTCTTTTTAGAAAATTAAAATGTTTGAGTTGGGAATTTTTGTTTACAGTTTTCATGATGACCAGCAGATGGAGGTATATGATCATCAAATATCAACAGCTAGTGGAACTACATATGCACAATTTTTTTCCCCAAAATAATATTATTGTCATCTTGAAGAGAATAGTTTGTTGACGATTTACAGATGTGTTAAAACTTTAGGCACAAAGTAATTTAGGCATAAGGTGGAAATCATAGGCAAAACTTTTATGAAGAAAATGGGTATGATCTTTATTTACGGGCTAAATTACAAATTATATTTCATTGGATTAATTTCAGGCTTGTCAAATCTAGCCAAAATAAGCTTAGACATTGCCCAGGGTAAATTTATAAATAAACTAGACATTCAGAAGTTGTATATCCAATGAAAAATAATAAGATGCCATTTGTCCCTGCTAAACCCTTATATATATTCTAGCACTAATTTAGTAGCCATTTAAATACCATTATATTTTATTTTTAGGTTGTAAAAACCATAGACCCAGATGTGCAATCGTCTAGGTCAGTCTCCGTCCAGCTAAAGTGTTGCACAAAGAGGAAGCTATTTGCCATATTGGTCCTTAGTTCTCAGCCATTCAAGCAAGAAATCTAATCAGAGTTTATTAAGGGTATTTCACATTATTTAGACATATACACTATTATTTTCTAACACAAAAGTTTATCTGTTGGGTCTTTTGCAATTTTTTTATATGGGTTATTCACTTAAAACTAGTTGAGGAACAACTAAAGATTTTGTTCAGCTACTGTATATGTAGGGGCTCTATAGCACTATAGCTATTTCTCTCTTTCCTTAAAGCCATCAACATCAACCAGCAGAGGCTGGCTTTACGGATAAGCATTTTAAATATAACTGTCCTAGTGCTGTTAATTTTAATTTGGCAAATGTAGCTTTCTAAAGATACGTAAAGAACAAGGCAAAGTTCACAGATCCACAGAAGTTCACAGATACTGTAGAAACCACACAACTCAGGGAGTTCTGGAGCAGGGATGTGCTCCAACCATTACCTTTTACCATACATACTTAAGACCTTTAAGGGTACATATCTGTGTGTTTGCTACTGCAGTTTCCTGTCAATATTGCTTTAGTGTGATCTGTGCTCTAATCCTGGCCACATTTTGCAGTCTTATGCAATACAAAACAACTGAGACCAAGGACAAGCTTTATATGCTCTGACAACATTTCTCTCCATTTAAACATGTAATGCTGAATAAGTTTATTTGGTGACAAGGTTTTGAATCCGAAAATGACAAGAAACATGGTAAAATATTACCTTTAAGTAAAGTATTGGAAAAAAGTAGAACAAAGGTCAAAATAGAAAATTCATAGTGACACAGTTTAAACTGCAGGTTAAGTTAGGATTTAAGGGAACTCATGAACTTGTTTGGCACATTCTTGAACAAGTGAACCTGCAGGGTTGTAAAAACAACTTAAAGAGGAACTTACACTTACCTTCAATCCCACAGGCCAATCCAATCCATCCGGGGGTGTCTTGCATCAGGTTCAGCGTTGTCCCAACATCCGTCCCAGAGACGGTGCTCCAGGACCCCCCATCTTCTCCTTTTCTTCCTGATTCTTCATCCTATGTCACCCGACCCAGGTGCGAGATCAGGTGACGTAGGATGAAAAAAAATCTTGCAGATCTCACTGCGCATGCGTGAGATTGGCAATTTTTTCTGTTTGAGCGAAAAGGCTCCTTCTGCGCATCCCGAGTTGCTGAACCCTTTTTTTAAATAAAGGGTGTTGCACTTAAAAAAATAAACAACAGAATTTTTTCTTTATACAGTTTAGGTAGACAATGATTAGGGCCCAGTGAACTGTCATATTTCGTTAGAAGTTTGTTATTTTTGGTTTAAAAGACAAAGTCAACTTTGAAGATTTAGAACATAAAATATAAACACAGATTGAAAAAGGCTTCTAGCTAAATAAAGTTATAACACATTAATAACTAATTTGCAAGATTAGTATGTAAGATTTTTTTCTTAGGTGATCACCAAGCAGATTTTTTCAGTATCCTATTACAAATATGCTTTAAAGTATTTCTTAAGATGATAAATAGCACATTATAATGTTACTACAAAGTTCCAGATTAGCACCAGGCCCTTCAATTGTAAGCATTAACATTTTTTACTCCTTCTTCACAGTTTCTTCACATGTCCTAATACCCATTGAAAAATCTATTAGAAGTTACCTATGAATTTTGCACACTGAAATATTTTAGTGCTGAAAAATTATAACTGAAATCTAATTAACTTTTTACATTGAAGTTCAGAGGAACACATGGTTATCAGACTTTCACACATGTGAAAATGATGAAGTATGAAAGAGGCTAAAGTGTAAAGTTAAATTAGCTTATTTATTATTCATAAATTCAGGATTACTATAAAAAAGCATGAAAGAGAAGTTACATAGATATCAGTGTAGGAGAATAATGGTTCCCTTGTTAAAAGGTTTGTGTATTAGGACTGTAGAATTTTTCTTTACACTCAAGAAATTCTGTGTTTTGTAGTTCTTTTACAAATTGGCCTTAACAAGTGTTTCCACTGTTTTTACAAAGATGTTGTATTATTCTGTTATGCTAAATTACTGTACTAACAGTCATACCAGAAGTACTGCAGATAAGCACATAGGTGGAATCTAGCAAATAGTGGAACTGGTAAAAGAATAAATTTGAACTTTATCCTTTACTCTGTACTTTTAAATAATATGATCTTACTGCCTATACTGGAGTTGAAGCTTTTTTTTACATTATAAGCTAGGCTAGCTGGTGTTCAAAGAAATTAGCAATTGCCCCCATCAAATATGGGGCTCAGTATCTGGCTACTTTCTGTATGATTATTTCAACAAAAACTTATGAACCTTGCATCAGTAAAGTAAGTGTTGGCTTGGCTTATATAAAATATACAAAGAGCTCAGGAATGGAAACACATTAGGTGTATGTTTTTTTTTTACTGCCAAACTTTAAGAACTACCAATACAACATGCTAAGAGGCTGTGCTAGTGTTTTATAAAAAAAAGGAATACAAGAGGACCATCAGAATCTCTTACCTTGTATTTTTGCCATCCATGAATAGTCAGTGAAACCTTTTCTTTTGGAATGAAGGAGACACACGCAACCTATATATTGTTAAAGTTGACCTATCACTGAACTGAACTGGTGTTTTCATTTCAACCAATTGGTTTTCTTCCATGTCCTTGAAGAAATGCTGCATTTTACCAGTATTAATGGCTGAGACTATTGAAACTGTAAAATCAGTGGGCAGTTGAAATGCGAAGATAATGAGCAGCAGTGGGCATGGGTGTCTGAAAACCACCTGGTATCCACCATGGTCCACAGATAATGTGTATTGATCTCAGATGATGCAACATTTGATCAGAAAGGTAAGAAGAAGAACGTTTACTCAGCTGGCAGCTTTGAGACAGGGACAAATGGTATAAGTAGTACAACTTGAAGTATCACTGACAAGATTAATCCTAGGGTATATCTGGATATAAATCTAAAGGCAGGGGCATTGAGAAGATTTGGGCCTAAAAGTGTAATTTGATTAGCATTGGGAAAGGGTTGTAGATGGTCCTTGGTTTGTGTAATGCAAAGTAAGCATGGCTTTGACAGCCTGGTAGGGTCTGTATTCTGGTGAGCATACGTTTCTTTGTAAATTATACTGCATTTATGCATGTTATAATGCATATTTTGTACCCCACATTGATGAGCTGCTTGGACCAGTTTTTCTGAGCTATGTACATCACTATTTAAATCCTGTCAAAGGATACTGGCAGATTCTCTATAAAGACACATGTTAAAAAGCATTAGCATTTCGTACCTTATATCACATTTTTTAAATTGCAATGTAAATAAGAATCCCTTTTCACACAGTATCTGAATACATATTAAAAAAAAAAAAAAAAATTAATTGGTGGTGCAATATACATCTTGTGCGACCATAACTCATAAAGATGGACTGAGTGTTGGCTAGACAAATCGATGCATGAAATGCTGGGGTGGAAGCAATTAACTTGCTCTCTTTAAAGTAAAAATTACATAATATTTTTCACCAACTTGTGTGATATAGAGTTTTGCTTAGAAAAGTTGCACATTGAAGTGCATGCACATAGAAGACCTAGAGCTGGGCTCCAAGAAGACAAAGTGGAAGATTACCTTGCTTTTAACCTGATAAGTTCAAAACATACATCTGTTGTCAAGAATTTTATTTTTAGCCAGAGCACTACTCTTTTACTTGACTACGTTGTGTTAATTAGCCACAGCCTAGCTAGCAGGGTACATATTTAAAAGTCAGTACATTTGTCCAGGTGCTTGCCTTTACAAGGGGCAGAATTCATTTACCACCAGCGAATGTTTAGTGAAAGTCACACTTTACTAAATTGTAAACATATGCCTTTGGAGTCTATAACATTAGCTATGCAGTTGTGTAGCACAGTACTAACAAAGGATCCAGCACCAAAATGAATATTGCCCAGCGAACTCTTTTTCCACCAAATGGCTCCATGAACTCAAGAGCTATGTGGCTTCTGCTGGGTTCATCTTAGCTAAAACAGGGAAGAGTTCTTGTATTTTTTTTACTTCCCTCTTCCTATTCTAAACTTCCGAATAAGAGGGTAATACCAAACCCCTGATGCCTTATAAAATATGTGACCCTCTTTGACCTCTGAAAAATGATGTGCTGTTGGCAAGTACAGATGCTTTCTCTCTTTGTTGTCCATGCACATGGAGAGCATTGCTTCACTGTTATCTGTGGGGCTTGAACTGCAATAGGCAGCATGCTTTCTCCTAATAATTACTACGTTTGTGTAGAATATGCAATGTTATATAAGGCAATTTCTTTCATATTTAAACAACTGAAAATGTTACATTATAATGTTTATTTCAATGGTAAATTACTAATAGAAGAAATGGGTCATATGCCATGTAAACCCACAGCTTATTTTAGACATTGATTATTTCAACATCAGCATTTACCTATTGTGAAATATTTACTACACAATTGAAAGCATCCAGTAATTATGCAAAGAACATTTGTTTGTCTTAAGATGTTAACCTAAAGGGAACTTGTTGAACTGACAGTATGAGTAATATAAGACCCCACAAGGTCACAATACATAGTACTACTACATAAAATAAGTCCCTAAGCCACAAGTATGTGCAGAATGCAGATACTGGGCCTGATTTATTAAAGCTCTCTAAGGCTGGAGAGGATACACGTTCACCAGTGAAGCTGGGTGATCCAAAAAATCTGGAATGGATCTGGTCCAGGACTGAAAACATTTTCTAATAAATAGCAAATCATTTTAAGAAATTCATTCCAGGTTTGCTTGATTACCCAGGTTCACAGATGAAAGTGTATCCTCTCTAGTCTTGGAGAGGTTTCATAAATCAGGACCACTGACTTTGCACGGAGCTGACCAATGCAATGTTTGCAGCTATTGTTAAAGGCACTTAAGATAAATTAGGAATGCATGAACTAGAGAACATTTTTAAGGCAGTGGAATGATGTGGTACTATGTGGTATTTTTGGATTGCAAGCAGTTTGATTTTAGTATCTGCTGAGATGAAGCAAATAGCTGCAAGGGAGTACAGGTAAGTAGGTATAAGGAGGAATACGTATGGGATTAGCATGTGTTAGTCCAATATAATTTGGTATATATGTAGTGAATATTAATTATAGTGACATTAGCTCAGCTTGGATATGTTCTTGAAAACTTCAGATATGTTGTTACTTGTTTAACAATCTAAAAGAAGTTGCACTGTCAACTAGTAGTATATTACAATTCAATCAGTTTTTTAATGATGGCATGGAAGGCAAGCTTTTTCCTAATGCGTGTTATATAAAGACAATTGGAGCTGTGGAGAAGCTAGAGATGGCCAATTTGATTCAAATGTCATCTGGAACAAGCAAACCACATTTGCTCCTGTCAATTCTTCATGAATCGCCATTCATGAAGAATTGACAGGAGCAAATGTGGTTTGCAGTGGTATAAACCTCTCAACAGGTTATAAAACCTACCTGGTCATATCAAAATGCCATCTGCATTACCTGGTGGTAGTGTGTGTTTTTCAACTTAAGTAACATAAAGTTTCCCTGTAGTCATGGAGGATGTACTGTGCACACTGAATTTATATGAGATTTTAAGTCTTTTAACTGTGAGTACTCAATTAAAGCTCAAGATTCCTGGTTTATAATTTGTTCTCGGATAGATCAAGCTATGCCAATGCACAAACATATGTTTCAAGAATCCTAGAATGTAGATTTGTGTACGCCTGGATGCTGTCTTATCTTATAATGAGGAAAAGACCAAAAATTTTTGAATGGGTTTAGTAAAACTGTTTATTGAATTCTTGAATTCTTGGTATTGAATACCATTTCTGATAAATATATATTTGCCTAATGATATATATATATTGCAAGAATAAAGTTCCTTGTAATTTAATGTGATAACATCTTCTGATTCCATGTCATCACTACTATTTTTGCATGAAATTTACGAAGATTAAAACTAAATGAACTGTACTGCTCCTGCAATGTACAATTTAGGAATGGTTACAGTGAATCCAGTCTAGCACAGCCTTGTGTATATAAAACAAGAAAATGTATATATTGGATTTATACATGGGTGTTCCCCCTATTATGAAGATCAAGCCAATAATTTGGCTAACCCCTAAATAAGTAAAAAAAAAAACAACTTTCTTGAACACATTCTTAAATAGGAGTTCAAACATCCTTTTATATAAAACAATAGACATAGACTTTCTTAGTAACACACATAAATAGTGTTAGCTGTAGATGAGTAATCCTAAATTACTCTTGACCTTTTCTTCAGTATGCAGGCTCATCCCATGATTGGTGGAATATTGTGTGTGTTACAGGTACATGTAGGAAATTGCTCCTCCCCCCTTGAATATGCAGTGGGTCAATGGCAGGTGCCTTCCAACCTTTTTTGGTATAGTGCACTAATATTGTGGATTGAGGCATGCTGTTTAGAATTGCACAGCCTCAGGTGGTATATATATATATATATATATATATATATATATATATACTGTAATATTATCAACAATTATTCAAAAAACAGGCCAGGCCAAAGCTGGACACTGAATGGGTAATATGATTATATTGCTGGCATGTCTCTCAAAATGCAAGACATGTACTGAAGGCTTGTAGGATCTTCCACACCTCAACCATTCTAAAGATTGATAATTTGGAAGGCTTACTGTATAGGCAAGTTACATTTTCTTATTGGGGTCGTCATCAACCTTAGCAAACCACTAAAAGAGTCAAATCTGCTGTCATTCTTGCTTTTTCTTACTAGGTAAGGGTTACAAAGGACCCCCTATACCAGCACAGGAGTTAGTCAATTGTCAGGGACAGGCAAAAAACACATTAACCAAATCTTTTGACCTACTACCAGTGCCCTAGTGCAGTATAAATTAAGTGTTATTTCTCAAAATTGGGACAATTCCAATAACCAGATATCTAAAAAAAAAACATTAAATCCTTCGAAAAAAATTTTTTATTGAAGCCCATGAATACATTTTTCTTTCAATTTTTCACTACTGATGCAAATATGTCAGAAATTAAAATAGTCTTGTGCTTGCCATTGAAAATAGAGAGCAGTCCAATGGTAAGGTAAGTTTTTTGTAAAGTAAGTTTTTTTTGTGAGAAGTGTCATATCTGTTGATTATCTCTGGAAATCTCTATTTATGTGTAAATCAGCCAAGATATTTAAACTCTAACAGTGAATTCATGTTATTTAATCTATCTTGATATGTTAAAAATGACATTAAAACATTTAGCTTTTTTGTGTTTGACAAATGCAAAAACCCTGGTAATTATCAATTTTCTCTGTGGATTACAGAACAGGTCCTCAATGTATTATGGAGGATGGAAGAGGACAATGTGCTCTGTGGTCCTAATAACATCTTGTCCTAAGGCTAAGTCTAAACGGACTGTTTTAAAACACAAACCATTTTTAAATGTGCTCGGGCATTTTTACAAGCATTTAAGGTATTTTAAAGCAAGCCTAAAACGTGTTTATACTGTAAAAGCCCATAATGTTTTTATAAGTGTTTGTAAGCATTTCTACGTGCTTAAAACACTTATAAATGCCTGTGAACTCTTTTTATTGTTTTCAATAGGAGCATTTATAAGCGCTTGTATATCCTTGCAAATGCTCCCATTGATGTAAGTGTTTATAAGAAGTTACCATGTAAGTGACAATATATCAGTATAGTCAGTAAATGTTTGCCTAGGTCGGGACATGTGTTACTGTCAGAATAATGAAATGAAAATAAACTTAAATAAACACAAGGGCTGGCAAGCTGCAGTTTGTTAAAGCGGAACTAAAAACCAAAACATAAACAAATCACATATTCCTTTAACCTCCTGAGCGTTACACTGAGGTCTAGATTTCTGTACCAAAAGTGATCCACTGTTTTTCATGAAATTTTTTTTTTTAATTGTAGCCTGTAACTTACAGAAATATGTCCGAACAGGGGTTCTAGTAGATATTATGAATATAAAAAATGTTTGAAACACACAATCATTTAAAAAAAAAAATTACTTTTAATAAAATTAAAGGAAAAACACAAAAATCAGCTTAAACATGACTACATAAACAAAGCTTGAAGCCATGGCAGGGGTCAGGCAGGCGGTGATGTCCAGATCCAGGCAGAGATGTCAGAGTCCAAGCAGAGGTCAAAGCAGGCGGAGATGTCAGAGTCCAGGCAGAGGTCAGGGCAGGTGGCAGGCAGAGATGTCGGAGTCCAGGCAGAGGTCAAAGCAGGCAGCAAATGGTCAAAATTAGGCGAAGATCAGCAAAGGTAAGATAAGACACAGTGTTACACACTAGCCATCCAGGGAATAAGTGGCAATTTTTAAAACTTTGATTCTGTATTTATTGGGGTTTGTTTTGAATTATTTTGTATTGATTGGATACGGGAGTTTGTATCCAATCCAATACAAAATAAGAATTTGAATTTCCAAGTTATTTACTTTTATTTTATTTATTTTTTTGTATTGGATTGGATACAGGAGTTTGTATTCAATCCAATACAAAATGAGCGTTTGAATTTACCAGTTATGTACTTTGTATTAATTTTATATTATTTTGTATTGGATTGGATACGCAAGTTTGTATCCAATCAAATACAAAATATAAATTTGAATTTCCAAGTTATTTACTTTTATTTTATTTTTTTTAATTTTTTGTATTGGATCGGATACGGGAGTTTGTATTCAATCCAATACAAAATGACAGTTTGAATTTACCAATTACAAACTTTGTATTTATTTGAATTATTTTGTATTGGATTGAATACAGGAGTTTGTATTGAATCCAATACAAAATGAATGAATGAGTTTCTATTTGAATTTCCCGCACACGCGCCGATGTCATCACGCACGCACAAGGAGCCGGCCGGCTGTTTTTTTCCTCCGCCGGACGGCTTCTTGTTTCAGAGATCACCCGGCGCTGGAACTAGAACGACGCTGGATGATGAGCGGGAGCAGGTAAGAAACCGGCCGGCATCTTGTGTTCCGCCGGCCGGCCAGCGGGGCACAAGATGCCAGCCGGCTTCTTACCTGGTCCCGCTGGTATACGAGAAGGCACCCGACGCTGGAAACGGAGACCGACGGACGACGATTGACGGAGGACGACGCTGGAACACGAACCCGACGCTGGATGAGCACAGGGGGACCGAGATTTTCCCTACATTAAAATCCCCACTTACCTGGGTAAGTGGGGATTTTAATGTACGGAAAATCTCGGGCTTAACGAAAAGAGCAACTTTTTTGAGCCCGTACGAAGGTCGGGCTTAACGGCAAGGAGGTTAATCCCACAGATCCCTCAATCGCGCTGGACCTCGATCAAGTCCCGCCTAGTCCCGGTACCCTCCTTCGTACCGGCGTAGAGGAAGAGTCAGGCATCACTATCTTCTTTGGTCTTCTTCTTCCTTCTTTATACGTCACCTGATCTCGCACTGCACAGGAACGGGATCAGGTGACGTAGATGGAGAAAATAGACTTTCGATCTCACTACGCATGCGTGAGATCTGCATTTTTTTTCCATTAAAGAAAAAGGCAGCCAGAAGCCTCCCAGGATGCGTGACGTAGGTATCCCGGGAGGCTATAGGCCACAGCAATCAAGAGAGAAAGCCCAAGAGGTGCTGCACTTAAAAAAAAGAAAGTAATTTTTATTATATATTAAAAGGGTTGTCTACCCTTTTGTTTAAAGTAAAACTTTTGACTTTAGGTCCGCTTTAAATGTTGGGTTTCGAAACCTGTAACTATCCAGTGCTAATCTTGTACAAATACTTGTTCAACACTGGACAGCTCTGCAAATGTCATTTCATTCATTTTTACTATGGACCTGTTTTTTCAGAATGCAAGATATGCATGACATGATTAGTAATTTTAATGTATATTTTTATTAATGTATATTTTTATGTATTACCCATCACAGAGATCACAATACTGTCTATAACAGCAATATAAAACTTTTCCTCTATATAAGGATGGCACAAGCATCAGTCTTCTGGACTAAGGTATTGACTCTGTAGAAGCAGGAGTTGTTTACTGCTTGTTTTACTTCCGGACTTGCTACAAAGTTTCAGTACCACAATCAGATCAGTAGGGAAGAGGAAACTGAGAAAATGCATCTTCTTTCTCACAGCAGATATGTGACATAATTTCTCCAGCATCAGCTTAAGTGACTTTGCAAAATCATTTCACTAAAGATCAATAACTGATTTTTAATAACAAGGTGTCATATTTTTTCCAATTATATTGTTGCTGCATAATGTGTCACGCTAGAAATGTTTTTATGTAAATGTACAGGAAAATACCCTTTATGCCCACTAATTTATAAAAATAGACAGTAATTGAGATTTAGCATAAGTATCTTACATATAGTAATATATTTTAGCTTATAGTAAAATTGAAAAAAACACTGGAGAATATTAGTGGTTTCTTTCACTGTCATTTGCCGTAGTCTTTTATGCTTAGAAAAATAAATGGCTTTCCTTCTTCTGTCATACTAATTAAGCTTTGTTTTCGAACCACCAACTTCTTTTACATGCATTAAAGCAAATCAGCTTAAAAGCTAAAATGTTCTCATACGGAATTGTGATACTTACTATGTATATATATAAAAAAAGAATGAATCTGTTGCCATAGAGGTGATCATGAATGAAATTTCTGGGCCTCTTACCCTTTTTAGGTTCCACATTTGCAAAGGTCAGGCTTGATGATGGCCTGGTATAGAAGTACTCCTTGCCCATCCCCCCCTCCCCAATAATGGCTTTGTAAAAACCATCAGAAGACCCAGTATTATACATACACTGCTAAATGTATAGGTAAATCATAACTTTTGTTGTAAAATTTAAAAGTTTTCTTATGGGTCTTTTTTTGGCTGTCCCACAGACCAACAGAAAGGCTTATGGGGTGGGATCAAGGTTAACATTTTCAGTATATTCATATATATATTCAGATTCAAACATAAATAATTTTAAATAAAACCTTTCCAGCAAAGGGATGGCCTGGGGAGAAAGGTACTAAATGATACGTGACATCCTCCCGTCTAGAAATTAGACTTTCTCAATGTGATTTGCAGCAATTTCCAATATACACTGTAAGAAGCTCACAGTATGCTCTGAAATCAGAGAAAGCATTTTGTGTCTAGCAGAGGATTCTACACAACTGTAAAAGATAGTTTTAAAAATGAACTTTCATGAACCATCTTCACCATATTACAAAAGAGGAATGCATATGCCTACATTAAATGAAAAAAATGATTTACTTTTCTTACACTTTGAATGGTTCACATCAGTATTCAGTGCTCAGTTTCTCCATCTTGCATTCCAATTTAGTTGCTTTCTATTTCATAATACATACAGCAGAAAATATTACATAAAGTGTGATGCAGATACATTTTATTGTGTTTGTGTTTTAACTTACTTCTTGTGTTAGTCATAAATTCTTAGGGCATCAAGATGCACTGTAGTTAATGCAAGGGAAAATATATGATCAAGATAGTTTTTGGACAATTTGCAACTATTCAGAAACCATTACAAAAATGTTACATAACAATCATCTTATTCGGGAGTTTCTGCAAGATCTTCTACTCTAATGAAATGCCAAGTCTGATTCATTGTAGTAAATCCAAACTGTAAAAATGTCTCATGCTAGGAAAGTGGCAGCAGGAGCTCTGTTCAGGTGCTGGTTAATGCCCTGGAGTTTGGCCTTTAAATGTGTCATAAATTGATGTTGATAAATTGATGTTTATGTACAAATAATATTGCTTCAAGTGCAATCAAATGTAAAAGAAAAGATACAAGTTTGTAAACATACTGTATGCTTTCTTTTTAATCATTTATATCAATATGTATTTTACACTCTCTGACATTCATGTTTCTAGTAAACGTTTTTCCTCTAGTTAAGACTTTACTGATTTTGGTAGCAGAAAGAAGAGGTACTAATCATTTAGGACCATTTGTAGAATGACAGCTACCATTCGAGTTTTCATCTGCTGATATAGAATGGCTTAGATTGCCATTTGATGGCTACCAATGGTTAATACACTGTTTATGACATCATTGTGCTAGTTACCAATGACATATAGGATGTCATTGCTCTGAGACAATGAAGCCTCTTTCAGCACAACCATGTCTGAGAAACTGAGAACTTTATAAAATGAAAAAATTTAAAAATTTTATAAATTTGCTTCCTTATAAAAATATCTCATAGTGAGAAATAAAAAGTGATGTCACAATGCAGCTGCTGATAAACCTTGTGATGTCACAATGCAGCCACTGCCCTGAGATTGTTCTTGATTTACATACTGCACTCCAATCTTTGTTTTAGGTGAGCCTAAAATTGTCAATTGACAATGTGCCTTTTAACATTGTGCTTTCACGTTACTGATTTTTCGTATTTTTGTTTGTAAAAGTGAAATGTCTATTTATAAATGTGCACATTTTTCAGTCAGTGCAAATATGTATTTTAGCTGAAATGAAATCACATTTGGCAGACATTCCAGCAGCTCCTAGAATACATCTCTTGCAGCGCTCAGCTAATTGCTAAACTAAGTTGCAACTGTGGTGTTAATGGCTTCTAATCTCTGCTTTAGTGTTTTACACTGTCCCTGTTTGAACTGGTGTTAAACAAATTGATCATGATCAGTGTACTTTATTATCTGTTATGGAAAAAGCAGGTGAAATGAGGGGGGGTTATTCTGTATAAAGATCTGTCAAACAAAAATATGTAGATAAATGAATGAAAAGAGTAGGCAATAAAAAGATGCAGTGATGACAACTTTAAATACTACCAAGTGAAATCCTTGATAACAATATGTGTGTTATTTTGTAATGGAGAGATAAGGCTGTAATTACTAGTAAAGCTTTGTCCATAGATGTTGCAATCTACATAATCATGACCAATTAGAATCAATGCTTGATATGTTTTTTTAAACAGAAGGTAACAGGGTAAACAGGTTGGGAAAAGAACAGTTTAAATGGTCCTTAGCAATTTTTTGGGTTTACAGAGAGTTAGCATTTGCCTGTTTTAAGCACAGCACTGCTCTAAAATACATTCTCTGCTCATTTATTTTCTCCAGCAGCTATATTCCTTTAAGATGATGTAATAGTTATTTCCCTGGTTGGTTTCTTCCCTGCACTGCTGAAATAGCACCATCTCAGAACAGCCCTGGGAACTGTGGATCCACCCAGCTCAGCAGCTAGCAGGCTCAGCAACCAAGCAGCAGAGCACCCACAGCTGAATATCAGCTGCTGCTGCCGCTACCGCTATTGCTGCTTGCTCTTGCTGCTCCTGTCCCTTCTTTTTCTTTTAAGCTACCTGGAAGTATGATAACCTCTGTGTTCCTCCTGGAACTTGGAGAATCAAATGTGAATCCTTGCATATGCAGTCCGGCAGAGAGTTTTTTGCAAAGCATTTAAAAAGCAGCATGCCATCTGGACTTATTTTTTTCCCTTAATGACAAACTAATCCTATTTTCAGTGTGCATTTTATCAGCCGATCGCTACACTGGAGAATTCTTCACAGTGCTGCCACCCAGAAGCAGATAACTCTCTATACTTGATAAGAGCTACAGCTTTCTGAGACTTTTATTAATTAGTATTTTTATATTGATTTTCATTTGTCTTTATACAAAATGATCTTTTTTCATCGAGGAAGGGTTATGCAACTCAGGTATTGTTACTGTTTTCTGTAATGTTGTAATATGTCATATAACTAACATCACATAAATGTTTCTCAGGGAACATAGATTATATGGTATTGTTATGAATTTAAATAGCATTTCTAAAATGTAGTTTTTGTCTTCTGTGAAGTACGTCAACTAGCATGTGATATATAAATGTAGCCTGTCTGTATGTTTGTCTGTGTAAAAATCTGCTGCTTTTCTTTTTTACTATATGACCTGATTTATTTAGGTAATTGATAAGCTTCCTAACTTTACTGTTTTTTTTCCTTTTACAGATTTTAACATGTCTTTACATACAGCATGATCTTGCATCTAGTGGGCTCAGTGTGATGTACACACCTTTCATATTTTTTTAAGGAAGTAATTACTTCTGTGGAACTGGTTTTAAAAGTTCCAGAGACTAATCTAGACACTGATGCTTACTTGCAATTGACTTGATGATTATAAATTCAAGAGAGAGAAGCATATTCTTGCACTTTGGGGATCTACATTGCAATTTCTCATTTCAGTTTTACAATTCATGAACTATTTTCATTGTAGCTAGAAGAAGCATCTGTCAAGCGCAAATGGCATTGAGTGGAAACTGCAGAACTTATGCCCCACCTAGAGACCAAGGGAATATCTTTCAGTCTTTCCCAGAGGTAATTGAATTAAATGTTGGAGGGCAAGTTTATTTTACACGTCACTCAACCTTGACCAGTATACCCCATTCACTACTATGGAAAATGTTCACCTCCAAAAGAGATTCTGTAAATGACCTGGCCAAAGATGCCAAAGGACGATTCTTTATTGACCGAGATGGGTTCCTATTCCGTTATGTTCTTGACTATCTCAGGGACCGGCAGGTGGTCTTGCCTGATCACTTTCCAGAAAAAGGGCGATTAAAAAGAGAAGCGGAATATTTTCTACTGCCAGAACTAGTAAAAATCTTAGCGCCTGATGAAGTAAAACAAAGCCCAGATGACTACTGCCACAGTGACTTTGAAGAAGTGTCCCAAGGTAGTGAAACCAGAATATGCCCATCTTCATCTTTAATGCCTTCAGATAAAAAATGGGGCTTTATTACCGTTGGTTACCGGGGATCTTGCACCATGGGTCGAGAAAGCCAAGCAGATGCTAAGTTTCGAAGAGTTCCAAGAATTCTTGTTTGTGGTCGAATCTCTCTAGCCAAAGAGGTTTTTGGAGAAACACTTAATGAAAGCAGGGATCCAGACCGAGCCCCAGAAAAATACACCTCCAGGTTTTATCTCAAATTCAAACATCTAGAGAGAGCCTTCGACATGCTATCAGAATGTGGATTCCAAATGGTGGCTTGCAACTCATCAGTAACAGCTTCATTTGTTAATCAGTATACTGATGACAAGATCTGGTCCAGTTACACAGAATATGTTTTTTACAGTAAGTACCATTAAATCTCTAGAGTGTAACAACTTTATTTTCAAGTACAGTATTCCATAGAAATTAACCAGTCAAATTTCAGTATAAAAAAGTACAAGTTAAAAAGTGATCACTGGTTGGCACTAGGTTCAATGTAACTTGGTTTTTAAATAATCCCTGTATACTTTCTGACGTTATGTGAACAATATCTTTGAAAAAAAAAAAGATAAATTGCAATGGGAAACTGTATTACGCTGGCTTACAGTGTCACATTATATAGTGATGTCATTTTACACACATAGTATTCCCTCTGCTTTCAGTATTGTCATGATAAAACCATAGTTTGTAGCATTAGCATTTTGTGCTGAAAGTTATGATAGTGGAAGTATTGCAGTATTGTGGCTAGGTGGCACCAGAGGCCAGTGAAAGTTTTACTGGAATGGAGCTCACTGCTGTGCTTGACTTTATAAATCAACAGGATGTCATTGTCGCACAGTAGCTAAGCATTTACAGCTAAAAGAAGGGGAGATGCTGGGATGGGATTAAAGGAGGCTGTAAATCTTTTGATTTGCTCTCCTTTCATGTTGGATACTTGGAAATAAATTTTCAGCACTTGGCTTATATGTTTATATAATGGGGCACTGGTTCAGTGCATGTTTATGGAAAAAATTAGCTGCAGGGAAGATGGGCTTCTGGATTAGTTATCCATTTAAAAGTGTGTGCATCTTTTATACACACAATATGCAAGCAATAAAAAGACATGCTACATATTGTCTGTATTATATTTGTCCTTTTATTAGAAATGTAGGCTACTTTATATTTACAGTTCTGATTATTCTTATAGTATTTTTGGGTACCTAATAGAACCAGTTACAACTGTGCTGAGTGTTAAATTAATGCTGGAGTGTTTTTAGGCTTATCTGCTCTAAAAGGGATATATCTGTGATTATCCAAAGTATAAAAAGTATATTGAGTTTTTAGTGTCATTTTCATGCAGATGGAAATGTGCTTTTTCCAAGGTCACAATTTTGCTAAATGAGTTCAGCTGCTTTCAAGGCAATGACAAAAGCCAGTTTCCTATTAGCTAATATACTAGGTAGCCAATGTAAAAGTGTTTTAATACCACTGAGCGTTCATATGTCATAGTCATATGGAAGGAAATCAGTACTGTATCAATCCAGAACAGAATTTCTGCCAATGTCAACTTGCTGTCCAGGGAACACAGTATTTATCTGATGACAAATCATCGGTTTGTCTTGTTAAATCTTGCACTATAGATGTCCTGGACCAGTTGCTCATGTATCACATATGGCTTTTAGGCAGTTTAGATGTGTTCTGCTGTTGTCTCTTGGCTTTTCCCTAATGGCATGATATTAAGGAAATGCTATTTTTGTTAATGTGTATATAAGTGTTATATTAGATGTGCCACACTTGAGTCACAATTGCAGAAATAGCAGCACAAATTATTATCTTCTCCTACCAACAGCAAGGTAAAATAATGGATTAGGTTAGAAGCTTAATAGCTTCAATCTTGTTTTTTTTTTTTTTTTTTAAGTGTTTATAAGTATTTTTAAAAAAGTACATATTGCAGGCATATCACTTTATATTTGACTTTTCCTATTATGTAAATGATTGCAATGTAGAAGTAGATGGATGTAATACCCAATATTCCATGGGTATGATAAATACAGAGGTGGTTTGGGTGTAGAGGGGTCTTGAACAGACCTGAGAATGTTGTGCAAAAACGAGGAGTTGTGTACTGATATTTTATGTTTGTAGCAGAAAATGATGGGAGATTATAAAGCATATCTTCCATTATTGATGATATGTAAAGTGAAATAAATCCCTTCAACCATAGGGATGTTTTTTTTCCTAGTGGATCATTCATGAATATTATTGAGTCCTCAAAATTTACTCAAGGAGTTTAGGTTGTTCACTGAGGAAAAATTAAATATGACTATTTTTGTCTGGGCAAGATAAAATTCTCTTAGCCTAGTGGTTAAGAGATCATGTTTAAGCAAAAATTGTGGTTTTCCCTTGCATGTGATTAGTTATTCCTTGAATTTTTAACACATTCACTCAGACTAAGGGAATTATGCTCTGCAGAGTAATATTTAGAAGTGCCAGTTGATTAAAAAATTTAGCCCAAAACAATACAATGGTGGATGCTCTAACTCTTGTGATTACCATAATGTAAGCAGCTGTTTTTTAACAACATGAGACAAAATGTACAATAACCAATAGCATAAACAAAATGTATATTCTTATTATCTTTGATCTGACTTATCTGACTTCAATTATGTGAAGTGTGAGCACTTTATGAGGTTTAGTGAATTATGTCATTGTACTTGGATCTTCTTGTATTTTAAAGACAGTTTGTGCAGAAGAGATAAGCTTGATTTAAATATTGCTTGGGTATTTCTCTGTAAAGTTTATAATAATAAGTGTACAGGGGGTCAGACATATTCATTCACTGCATGCACATGCTTTTCTTTCTTCTCTGTATTGCTAAATGGTTTGTTTTACTATTATCGTTTTACAATGCTAGCCAGTCAAATCATTGCAAAAAAGGACTTTTCCATGTGACTGCTATCTTATCGCAACAGTTGTTAGGCATGAAAATTTTATGAAATGAGTCAAATGCAGAGCTCCCTCTTCTGGTTAATATACAAACCTCTATGATTTAAAAAAAATATTAAATCGGGAACAATGAGCATTTAAAAATGTGACACGTCAATAATTAATGGCACAGTAAACATGTAATTGTACACAACCTCTCTTTTTAGATAAGGTGTGTATTAAATATGTGGCTATGCTTTGACTTTTGAGCACTGAACAGTGAGATATGTTTTTTAAATTGGCTGAGTGCTCCAATTTATTACATCTCTATTTCACTGTATTGTAGAAGTTCTTGAAAACTAGAGGTTTGGTTATCATAGTACTCACATGCTGATACTGTTCACAATGAAAATCTCAGTAAATAATGCACACAACCTCAAAAACATTTGCTTTTTGGGAAACACTGGATGTTGTTGTAGTTTAGCATGCCAAATGCTAATAGGAACATTCTGTTAATATTTCCAACTAAGGAGAGAAATAGAAGACATAAGCTAACAACCAAAGCTATGAACATTTATTAGCATGACTGCACTCTCAACAGACCCCTAAAACAAAAATTATGAAAATGGTATATTATCTCTGCTACCTTGATAATCTTTGTTATTCACTTTTACTGTATACCTCCGCATACTGCTTGGGATTATTTTTTTGTATATTTTAGAAATATTGCCTAATATCGATTTACTTCATATATTTGATTTGTGTTGGCAACACATTGGTTCAGCAGAGTGTTGTCACTGGGCCAAGATGTTTGTTATGTATTTTTTATAGTTACTATCGGTAAGGATTATGTGTCTTTTGTCACATTAAAATTGTCAGCTACAACTGCCATTTTTAAATGCTGTGCCTTTAGGCATTTTTGCTAGCAAAAATACATCTGCATGATTCTCAGCTATAGCCTACATTTATCACCACCACCAACACACTGCACTACTGCAAGCAAGCTGTATGGATCCTTGAACCAAGAGGTGTCTTTGCTTATATGCACCAAATCCCTTTGCATTGGGTTGCAGAAGGTTTGTTGACCCTGCTGTTATATTTGTTGAACGTTGCTTTTCATGATTAGTAACATTGTGTTGCTACCCTAACTTGTTTTCCCTACCTTCTACACATACAACCTTTTGCAGCTATATTTGCCTATACTGTTTAGGAAATGCTTTAAACAAGATTTTTGGGTGTACCTTTGAAAAATTATCATCATGCATCCAAACAGCTTGAGAATAAGACCTGGGTTGTAAACTAGCATTTCCATTTCATCCCAAAGGTTTTTAGTAGGGTTGAGGTTGGGGCTTTGTGCAGGTCACTTCAGTTCCTCTACCCCAAAATTATTAACCCATGTCTTTGTAGGACCTGCCCATGTTAAATGAGGGTCATTTAGCCAATATGTTGGCTTCAAGTGGGAGAATTGTAATCCTCCCTGTCCTATCCCAAAATGCAGAACTTCGTGCCTTGGCGACCTATAACCAGGCCTGAACATACATAGAAACACATGCGACACAACCAAACCAAGCAACTTTCAGAAATGTATCATTTGCATAAAAACTTCAGAGAAGTCTGCTGTTGCTGTAAGAATGCTGACTCTAATGAGAACGGTACAATCTGACACCGTTTGGTATCTACTATCCAGCTAGGATATTTAATTAACACATTTTTCAATACTATAGGATTATTTAAACAACAGTTTATTTTCTCCAGCTCATCACAGTAAAACAAGTCTGAAATCCTCAGAGACAGTACAAACTACAATTATATGCATCACTAAAGCTATGTTTGTGTTGTCATCTGTTCATCTATTTTTACAATCATTTAAAGACATGTTTTGGATTTATAATAAAAAAGGTAAAATGAGAGCCTCCTAGGTTCAGAGGCATTCAGGCCTGTGGTTTGGACAGAGCAGATTGTGGACCTATAACTATTTTTGGTTCATATAGTTTCTGTCCAGTTCATTAATGGATATGCATAATAAACAAAAATGGGAATGTTTTATGTGCATCATGCACACAACACATTATCATATCATGCTTGATACACAGGCACAACAATATTATGCTACCTGTAGATTTAAACCATATACAGGTAGGCCCTGGGTTACATTTGAGATAGGGACTATAGGTTTGTTCTTAAGTTGAATTTGTATGTAAGTTGGAACAGGTACATTATTTTAATAAATGCAATTAGGACAGATGCTTGTCTTAACATATTATTTGGCAGCATGGTGGTGGTGTCAGTTACTGTAAAAAAATCCCCACTGTGAGTTAATCACAAACAAAGCAAAAAAAAAAAATCTTTATGGAGCCTAGACATTTATTAACTTCTGGAGCAAGCTGTGCTTTGATATACAAAAAGAAACAGCTGCAGAGTTTGTCTTGGCAATAAAGAGCCCCCCCCCACCAAAATCACCCACAACCTCAGCTGTGTTAAGCAAAAGATTTCTTCTGCAAGTCATGCAAACTCCACCCTCCAAGCATCCCTCTTGCTCAGAGCAAGCAAGGAAGCCTCGTTTGTATGTCGTAACTCGGGGACTACCTGCAATATTATAAAGACAGCGGTAACTATAGAGCAATAAAATTCATATTATTTAATGGTAACTTTTCTTTTATATTTAGATACGGTAGAGAAGGGTTACACCAAGGACAAGGATATAAACATCTTTTGGATTTTAGGATATTTGTCTGTGACCATGGTTGCTCTTGGAGTGCTATAACTAGCTTTACTGAAGTTTTGGGAAGCTCTTGGGAAGAAATTATGCTACTCCTGGGATCTGGAGCTAAAACATAAATGTTTCAATTTTAATTGAGACTTATTTAAAAACCTTAAAAAATTAGGGACAGTCTAAAATTTTAAGGAGGCACCTACCAAACAATATGTCCACAATAACTGTACAAACATTTAAATATACCATATTAGCACTAAGGACCACACTGTGTTATATAGGGTTCCAGATGCTTAGATTTACTCTCTAGAAACAGAAAAATAATTTTTGGTGGAGTTTACAGAATAGATACATAGATACTATGATAGCCACGGCAATTTTCTGGCAATAAAGCAGAAATTTAACAGAAATTTGACTATCTGAAATTGACCAGTAATAGGTTTTGTATAGAAATAGCTTTATATGGATTAAAGGATACCATGTATCTGTATTAAAAAAAACAGTATTGCATATTTTTATCCATATGAATGTTATTGGAAAAGTTTGCAATGTTTGCAATGCAAAATAGAAAACCCTAGAAAAGCTTATCTTATGAAACATATTGGCTTGCCAAGTCCAGCATCCTTAATTAGAAATCGGAAATCGGCTTTCCTTCATCTTGCTATAAAAAAACTGTAATCTGGTCGCTTGAGGAGCCATAATTTTCCACAACTTGATCTTTACAACTTATTTTCAAATAGGCCTACACATCAAACATTGCTAAAGCTTTGCGAACTTTGGCAGCACTGCATTCTCTACTGTCTCCAAAATCCTGTCTGTCTAGTATTCCCAATACCCCATTGTTTCTTATTCCCCTAAGCCAGAAGAAAGAAAAGCAGGAAAAAAATGAATCCTGTCAACTGCAAGAGTGAATTTGATTAGATTGTTGGCTGCATTGACCACATTGAACTCTGAGCAGTTCTTGACAAACAATGTGTGGCCATAATGGCAGTTTCTATAAAGATGGTTAGTCACTATTGATCATTGTTCATTCCACACACTGCTAAACCTGAGAATAGATTTGCTTAAGTGAATGCTGTGGCTGATTTCATACAGAACTTGCTTGTTTTATTGTAAGTTTTTTTTTATCTTTCAAATTTTCAAAATACCAAAAAAACAGTTGTACTAACAAAACTAAATGTTCTAATTGTAAGTCTACAAATTATAACTTTTTTAATGATTAAAATTGTTCTAGCCAGTGACTCCAGTAGGCAGTAATTTGGGAAGCAGGATGGCAGGTTTTTAACTATGGTCAAATGTGTTCAGTAACATTTTCATACAATATCTTTTGGGGCATGATCCTAACATGTGTATTCATTTCTGCTCAATATACTTTGGAGAGGATCAAAAGTCTAGATGCTGTGCCTAGACAGGCAGGCAAAGAGTAAAAGAAAAGTACTTCCCATGGTTGCCCTGAAACTGAATGTTCCCAATTCTGACTTGCTTCCTATGCTTTGACCTGTCCTTTTATGGAGGATGCTATCTTGATGACCTTGATGCCATCTAGAGGGAAGCACATAAGACAGAGGTAGGAGTGCCTTTGATTTTATGCTACAGATATACAGCTATGAGGTTGTAGGCACTTCAAAAAGAATGCCTATAATCTTAGTATTTTAGTTTAGGTCCATTTTGAGTTTGAGGAATATTAAGGAAGCCAAATGTATTGGTCATTTTTTCATGCAGCTATCTTTAATATTTTGACATTTACCTAGATGCACATGAAGGCATTCTATGCAAATAACAATCTGCTGGTAAAGTAGGATGAGTGTTGTAAAGATTACTGTCATCGTTTTTATTCCTATCAAACATTGGCATACCCACTTCTTCAGTTACATCCTCGCCCAAATCAATCTGCTGGTAATTAAAAACATGGATAAAAAATGCTTTGCAATCTTCTAATCTATTATAAAACGATCATGCTTATTTTCAATTTTACATTTGGATGGGATCCTATATTGTAGAATACTCAGTTACACTCAGAGCTGATTAAGTATCAAATGTATTTCTCATCAAACATCTCTAAGTAGTAACTATAGTAATATGTACTGTGTATATATATATATATATATATATAATTAGATATACACAAATGTATTATTGTAATATATATATATATATATATATATACAGTAACTATAGATATTTTACAATAATACATTTGTCTGTATGACAACTACAATGCGTAACTCCAGCATTACCTTTGAATCTACCCAACTGACAGCTTGGTCTTTATTAGGTTTCTAGTGGGATATTACATCTTAGGCGCTATTATAATTATTGCCAACTGTGTTTATATAGGCAGTAATTTATCAAGATGTTTCATTTGTGTTAATGAATTGTAACCAAGGGAGGTTGTCAAAAAAAAAAATGTTATCAGAACACTAACATGTCCTTAGCAAAATTGGCATCCCAGCCACGGAACAAACAACATTGGTAATTAAAATAATTTTCAGTATTGGTTGTCATTAGAGAGATTGTTCATGTTTCCGACCATTAAAGCTATATGTTTTGTATTTTAGCATGTAGCGAGACAGGTTAACAATTAGGGTGCTATGTCAGCATAATATCAGCATATTGTTTTAATGGAAAAACAGTGTTGTCATTCTTGAACAGGTCTACAAAATACCCCATTCTCTTCCCTGTAACATAGGAGGCCATGTTTCTGTTCTTCCAGGTCATTTTGATTAAGGCACTGCAGGACTCCAAATACTGTAGTCGTTGTCTCTGTCTCTTTTCTGCTTGCCATTCAAAGTATAAGGCTGTGTGTTTTGTGAATGGCAAGGAGAAAAGGGAGTGGAGACAAGACTGTAGCATAGGGGTCATTGAGATCTCCATCACTTACCTCAAAGCAGTCTGGAAGTACAGTAGGAGGTTCGCTAATCTTTGTATTCTTGTATCCAAAACATGCTCCACATGTTAAAAGGGAAATAAGGGGCCTGCCCCAAAGAGCTTCCAATCTAAGAGGTGAGGAAGTATCACACAATAGGAGGGGAGATGGATTGTAATGGGTTTGTCCTATCCCCTGTCATTTTTCCTGGAAAACATGTTATATATGTAAATGTGAAGAAACATATAACAGCATAAAGATAAAATGGAATTAATGTACCAAATGCTATACTTATATGTATTACCTGCCTATAATTATCTGAATACAATATTTTGTGATAGTGGTCCTTTAGGACATCTACTCCACTGTAAACCTATATGGAATGAGTGGCTAAGCTGATGTTTTTAGGAATGGACAACCCTCTAACCATGGTCATGCTACAATAGCTTTGGTCCTCATAAAGGTATATTGGAGATACATTTCTATAGTAACTGAGAATTTTTCTTTAATTCCCGGCTTATTATTTCAGGTTTGCTGCATCACCTAGTTTCACCCATGATAATCTGTCTTCTGCAGTCCAGTGAGCTTTAATAAATAAGGCCCTTTGTCTTGGGTGAGCAGGTCTAACACATCTGTGGGTTGCATGACATAGTAACATTGTCTACCAAATAGTGTCTGCAAGGGTGTTCGCTAGCATAATTAGACAGCCACAAAACTAGAGTGGTGACTATATTAAAACAATAGCATTGATTTTTAGGTAGTTATGTATCATCTGCCTAATTGCAGTTTCCCAAGTAACAGAGAGTATGTCATTTTTTTATGTTGGCATCCAATACCACTCTATTGGTATATAGTAAAGGTTTCTGCAGCACTAAATGTCAAATTTCTGTACATCTTTAACACTAAGCAATACAAAGTCATTATAGATAACTACATTTTTAAATCTATACTCCAAACTCCCTCTTAGTCATGTACAACAGTTGTATGGGATCCTCTCCTGTACTAAAATGGCTTACCCTGATTTTACTGCTTACATTCAGCTTTACACAGTGTGCATTAAAAAGTAGCATCAAGTCAGAGCCCACCTCATCTCCTGGCTGATGGACATCCATCATCACCTAGCTTCTTTTTTCCTTGGCCTGAATGTCCATGACCTGCCCCATTCTTTATTATATTTTAAAAAATCATTGGAAGCATAATATTAATTCATCATTCATAATTATAAAAACGCAACTTTACATGTGGGAAATACAACTGATCTCCTGTTTTATATAAACTATGTACAGCACCCTTCTAACTCCTCCCACCATGATCTGCTTGCATTGCAAAAGAAAGCATGAAGATACTTTATTGACATTACATCTTGAAAATGATTCGAGAATTGTATTAGCATGTTAATAAGGAGGAAAGGAAGGACCAGAAAAAGAAAATGTTTGCCGATTAAATTTAAACATTAAATAATATAGACCTTGGTCTAATATTAATTATTAAAAATAATGCAATGAAAAATACTTATGATTTTGTCAAGAAGCTAACATTAATCAATACAATAAAGCTACGATTAACATCTTATTGAATAATCTTACACGTGACTTACATGTGTTTAACCCAGAGGGTGGAAAGAATTTTTTTCAGCAATTTACCAAACACGTGTTAAAGGCACAGCTGGTAATGATGTTCACCAATTAGTTTTTTCAATCAAACATCTCTCCTGGGTGCTATACATCCTTGATCTTTGGGAAACAATCAGTGGTGAGGACAATAATGCTTAAATACCCAGTAATATTTCAAAATATCAACACTGGCTTTGGCTTGGCCACAGCCAACATTAAAAAGTTTTTTTTTTCTAATATAAAACAGCACAGTGTAGTTGTTGCTGATAACTGTAAAGATAACAGGTTGGGTTATAGGAACAGGTGTACTGTTTAAAATTCAAAGTCTAGCTTATTAATGAGGCCTATAATAGTACCTTCTGGACAAGGCTATCATTAATTTAAATCAGAGGGACAGCTTGACCTCTAGATGCCTGACCAATGAGAATTACTTGCGGGAAGACATCAATCACACAAAAGGCACCTCAGCATTTAGGTATTACAAGAAACTGATGGACAGAGAACAATTAAAATACTATCATTTAGGACTGCAGCTTCAAAACAGTTCCATTTGTTTGAATATATCATGAGGCAATAAGCGCCTCAGGGACATATTGGATAAAGTGTCCCCTATGAAAAACTGAGGTTTTGCTGAACCTTTTACAGTTTTTCTTTTTTTTTATAGAGCTACTTTGTAATTTCCGTCTGCCCTATTATTTGTCCTTTATCACCAAGAGGTGTGTTGATACAAGAGGATAAAATAAATGTAATCTGTTTGTTGCAGTAGAAATGCCCTGCATAGACCGGAGGCTTGCAATGTGCTAAATCCGAACAGATAAATTCTATTACTTATATATGCAAAAGATTTAACTAGTTTTTCTTAGTGAAAACAAAAGTAGATAATTATCTCTGTCAAGCCAAGGTGCATTGATCAGGAGCTAATGGTTCCACTGTAGAATCATTCATTGCTGTTTGCATAATTCCATATTAAAGAGAAGTGTAAGCAAACACTGTCATCAAGCCCTCATAAGTCATCATCAAGCCCTCTCTGACTAATCATTGCTGTTCCTGGCTCTTCTTCTTTTAGCTATTTGCTTCAGTTATTTTCAATGTCATGTGGGCATATGCAAGAATTTCCATGCTTCCACCCAAAAACGTTTATATATCCTAATTATTGAGAATCTGCAATTATCTTGCTAAGAATAATTAATATTTTAGTGACATTTCTACTTAATATTAAACACCTTTAATGTTAAAAAATCTTTAATAAAACTTCATATTATTATCATATCACACTTCAATAATTACCAAATTTTATTAAATATGAACTAAATTGGTAACATACATCCTCCTTTTTTTGATTTGCACTAACTTCCACCTGCAAGTGTCATTTACCTGATAACTTGTGAATGTGGTTCACAATATGTTGGAAAAACAAAGAGACCATTGGAAAAACAAATATACTAACATGTATATGCAATAACAAATGGGAAGATCATCCCCCTTATCAGTTGCCATATAGGAACTAAACACAATTTTAATCCATATGTTATTAGTTTCTTTGGCCTGGAACATGTCCGCCACAATCCAACTGGAGGAGACATGGACACCAAACTTCTTTAAACCGAATGCAAATGGACAGTGAATCTTCATGCCACTGAACCTCCAGGTCTTAACGACATGTTAAGCCGTAAACTCTTTCTTCACAAATCATAAATCCAAAGACCTAATAAATTAGACTCTTATTGACCAAGTTATAATGGTTCTCTGCCAGTCATTTTCTTCAACCAAGCTGATCTCCCCATTGGAATCTTACATAGATAATGCGTTAACAACAGGGGCTCTAGTATCCAGTGATAGCAATATATTCCTATAATACATGGTATACAGATTATCTGAATTTCGGAAGTTGATTGGGAAAATGATCTTATACCTAACAATAATGATTTTTGACCTTTACATAAATAAGCCTTACAATACTTTAATGAATATCAGAACTGTATAACAAATCTGTGATTAGCCCATACTCATGTGTAAGTGTAATGGGCATTCTTGATTCTTGTTTATGGCATATTCATTATGAAATAATTTTCTATTTTTAACTACTACCATTTATGTGTTGTAATTCATACCTGACTTACTATGTTCTCAAACTAAAACACACATTATATTTGGTCAACACTATTTAATACTGCTATAATATGTTTCTCAAGGCAATATCATTATATCACACATTCATTTATCCACCTTACTTAGATCTCAATATCACAGTATCACACACCCATCCATAGACTGTATTTAGTTCACCCTGTTGACAACTAGCACATAGGATTTCTATAATTCCTCCCACCTACTGAGCTTCATTTTCTTTCTCCCACCCTCTGTGACTTGCGGGGGACCCAGCATCCCAATTGCCAGATTGCCCACAAAGCCCTTTGCCGTGTGCTACTATCGCCCACTGGGCATGGCTGGGCAACATCTCCCCTGTTAACCCACAATTGAAATCGTGGGTAATGAGCTGCCTTTCTTGTAGGAGAACAGCTCATTTAGCCACGGACTGTGGGCAGATAGAGATGGGCATCTGAGGCATTATCACTCCATCTGCGCATGTGCGGGGTCCTCAAAATCCCACACATGCTCCCTCACTCATTAGGGAGGCCATGCCCTTATAAGGCAAAATACTACACACTAGCACCCCTCTGTTGGCTTATTACTCTGCACAGAATTGTACGCAACTGATTTACCCATCCCCTTGCCAATCTTGAGTATCTGAGCTCGGTAAGTCCTTCTAAGGCTTTTTACCACATTATGGTTAAATATTCTTACTCCACTACGTCTCTAATATGTTTATTGTTTGAGTAAACCCTTAATTACCTTAGTTAATGCCATAGTTATTGTCAACTGTATAAAATATTTTATTACACTTTCTTTTACATATGAGAGTAAATTAATCAAGGAGATTCTAAACTATTAAAAAATATTGCTATATTTACTTTATATTTTGTAATATCCTCTCAGGAGCTGTTTGGGGATATGTATCCTTTGTTTGCCCCTTTCCTGATTATTGTGATCCAATAGATTCATGCCTTAAATACACTATATATATTTTTTTTTATAAAAGCCATTTGGAGTACATTCAACTTTTAAATGAGCACCTTCCTCTTAAAGATAAACCATCATGGTGACACAGTAAGTCCTTGTGAAACTATTATATTAATATTATACAGGTAGTCCCCGGGGTACATATGAGATAGGGACTGTAGGTTTGTTTTCAAGTTAAATTTGCATGTAGATCGGAACAGGTACACTATTTTAATAAATGCAATTAGGACAGATGTTTGTCTCAACATAATATTAGCCAGTGTTCAGTCAGTTACTGTATAAAATCCTCACTGTGAGCTATTTACAAACAAAGCGAAAAAAAAAAAAGAGTTGGTCTTGGTCAATAAAGAGTTACAAGAGGCTACAGATCAGCTCAGCTCTTAAGATCACCCACAATCCCAGCTGTGTTTAGCAAAAGATTTCTTCTGCATATCATGCAAACCTCCTCCCCTCCCCCTCCAGCCTCCATCCTGCACACAAGCGAGCATGGAAGCCCTGTTCATATCTAGGAGGCGTTCGTATGTCAGAAGCCCTTAACCCGGGGACTACCTGTATTCTACCTACATATATATCAGTATGTCGTATACTATCTACAATAGCACTATGAACATAGCCTGGACATTGTACCAAAAAAATTAATGTTTACATAATTTTCATGATTTCTCATTAATAATGTCATGATGGGTAAAATAAATTATTTGATGTGAATACTTATATATGTTTTTATATTGCATAGATTGACTTTTGGAACATACTCTGAATGTTTGTTGTTGTATTATATTTTATTATACAGTAATGTAAATGGTCTCTGAGCATCCCCTGAAGAAGCCAGTCAGCGAAACACGACGGAATAAGGGACATTCTCTTGTAATTGCTCAGGGAATATTTTTGTCTAGTTATCTGGTTTCATATCCCATGACGTTAATGGGAAGGACCAAAAACCTAAATTTATTGAATTATATTTCTATATGAAAGTAATACTTTCATTTATTTGTTCTTAGCACAATATATTTTAAACTGCCACAAAAAAAAACTGATTTCCTTTCTTGCTTTTTATTTATCATTTCATCTGCATGATTACACATTAATATTCAATTATTAAAATTCTTCATCTGATGAGACCTGAAGTGCTAAAGACTATGCTATAATAAAATATACATGTCTATAAGGAAGTACAATAGTATTACATTCCTCCATCATAACATAGGCTGAAAAAAGTGATCTCGGGTTCATGCCTACTACCGAGATGTTGTATGCTGTAGTTGATATTTTTAATACATTTTCACTACCCTGCCAAAAATGAATGGAAAGTATACGTGGAGTGATGCATGGGAGCCTTAATAATACAAGACATAAGTAGATCTCTTGTGTATATGTCTACAGCTGAGTCATTTTAAGATGAAGTTGATTAATCTATTCATGTTTTAGACCTTCTTCACTACCCAGCCAAAAAAGAAAATCAATTTTGCTTATATACTGTACTGTATATGGGAGACTATTTAATACTTCAGCAGCTGAAAAGCCTTCTTGGAGCAAAAAAAAAAAAGCATCAAATGTTCAAATGTTATGACTTCAGAGGGTTTTGGTATACAGTAATCAAAAGATATGCATTCTAAAGAACTGTTATAAAAATATCCAAACCATACCTTTCTTGAAAAAAAGATACACTGTGCAAGCTTTTATATTTATTTTCTGGCCACACATGTAAGAAGAGACAAAATTTGAAATAATGTTAATATTTATTTCATTATACATTTTATAGAAACCAAAGCTTCATTTATTTTTCTGCACAAGCCGCACAGAGACATATTTATGCATACACTCATGTGGTCGAAGGGTAAATGCTTTATATCATAGGGTAGATAAAAAAAAAATGTTAAACCTTGTGATATTTCTTTGAACAGGAGCTGCTTGATGTGTAGACATTTTTGCAGACAGGTACGCTGATGGCACCAATAAACTTCTAAGACTTTTTGGTACACTTTTTTTATTTCAATTAGAGCACTCAGGAAAAGGCAGACACAGGTAACATGATTTTTAATTTAGGAATATCTTTCTGTATTGTTAGAAAAGCTGTAAAATTAATATCACCTCTAAGTAAAAAACTTTGGTGTGAATTCTTAATTCACTCTGTTAGGTCTTTCAAGTGTTTTTTATCCTTCAGAATTGGTCTGTACTTATTCACTATTGTGATGCATTAAAACTTACATTATTCTAAGGGTGTTCTCTATTATAATAATCCAATTAACCTTCATGAACTATCATTTACCAACAAGGATTCAAAGAAGATAACAAATTCTAATCAAGGCAGTTTATCATTATAATTAGGATGAGTGATGCTTTGGACTGGTTTTTGTTAATTATATTGATAACATTTTTTTTTTATTTTGTGCAACAGGTAATGAAATGTTTTTGTTTGAAACATAGAAGGCTAAAAAAGCTAAATACCATAATTACTACCTCTAAGTTAATAATGTTATCGAGCATATACATTATGCCTATTTAAAATATCATAGGTGGATTCTCAAAATTACCAAATGAAAAGGGAATAACACTCATTGGGTAATGGCAGAAGATGTTTGACATGTTTTCCCAGACAACATTGAGATGCAAGGTATATTCTAATCGTAATTAATAGAAAACATTTAATATTTTATTTTTTAAAGTGCACCTGTGCCCAGTTATGGACATTAAGGCCCCATTCACATCTGTGCAGCATGATACCAAACACATTACCATACACAGTAACACACTGCATGGAAATGTATGTCACCTGTATTGATTTTCTGTAGTGCCAATTATTCTAAATGGTACCCCAACACACCTTGCCAACAATGTACCAATGTATGCATTGCTGTGTGAACATCAACCAACAAAGCAATTAATTTCATAGATGTTGAACCCAGTCTAATGTATTTAACTTTTCCTAAACATTTCAGAACCTGCAACCCTACATCTCTCCTTAGGTTAATTCTTAAGGATCACATGCATATACCAAATATAACTACATTTATTTATACAATGGTAATTGTCAATATGTTGCATTATTTTGTTCCTAAAGAGCAAATCCAGTTTTATTTTTTGTTCTGTCTAGTGACACTACATTCTGCTATCTTTTGAAAAATCTCTGGGTACTCATTGAGCTCAATGCAGGGCAGACATCTTCTCTCCAGAAAACAGCTTCTTGTGGTGGTTTTGTTTATGTCAAAATGGATGCAAGTACATGGCCCAGTGTTCAGGTCAATTTTGGCACATCCCCTTAAAATCAACACATGGTTTCTAGGTTTAGAAACCATGGTGGAAAAAAATAGGAATGTTAACAATTATCCTGAAATTAATGGACCTCAATGCCAACAACTAAGATCTTGGCTTTTTTTTTTGTTTCCATTAAGTTTTCTAATTAAAAAAACTAAAAAACTACATATGCACAATATGCAACACATACCCAGGCAACATGGAAACATAAGCCAGATATCATCGTCAGGGTAATTGTCAAACATATTTTGATGCTGCTCTTATGGATGCTGTTCCATTGTCTAGAAGAGACAATAGCCCCGATTCATCAATGAAATGCGCGTACGGTCGACGCGCGTATGTACGCGCCGGTCAGCAAGCTCTATTACCGCGAGTCAGGCCCGAGTTCTAGTGAACTCGCCTGCCAGTTTCCTGCAATGATGAGCAAAGATCTCGAATACGCCAATTAAGGCGATTAATTTTCAGCTGCGTGATTCAGAAGGAGATGTTAACCTCAATGGTGAGGTGATAGCAATTGATTTGCGCACCCCTGCGCCCTGTTTTGTTCGCATCTCTAGTCCATTTTCAGGTCAGTTTGAATCTTTAATGCTTGTTTTTTTTTGTGTAAGTGCTACTTTTTTATGTTACTGTTATTTGTTGCACTTCTTGTTACTTTTTCTTTTGGTTGCAACACTGCAATGTTTTTGTGCCTGGTTTGTAATGTCAGTTTCTGTAGTTTAGCAATTCTTCAGCAATGTGTTGTCATTTTTTCCACAAGTATTGAGTACAAATGTCTGCATGGTTTCCACACCAAACTCTTACTTGCCTTTGCCTTCGTTGCCTTTGTCCCATTTTCACATATTGGTATTTGAATGTATTATGTACATAGACCTTTTCTGAAAAAATTGTCATGATTTTCTTTTTTTTTTGTTTTATGTTTTTTTTAATAGTCTGACATTTGCACTCATGTTGATTTGCCCCCACACAACTCTTCTGTTCATTTGTAGTTGTGGTATAGGTTTGTTGTCATTGTGCTGTGCTGCCTGATCTTAGCACTATTGTATACAAGCACACTTCCACTTGCTGTCCAAACTTGTTGTCAATTTAGTTGTCCAGCTGAGTTGCATACTCATTCTAACACACCTGATGTTGATGGAAGGAGGTCCAGGTTGCCAAGCACAACATGAAACCACATTGATTGCCAAGCTCACAAGCAGGGTCTCACACTCTTAGAAATGAGCAGATGTTGTGTTGTTGCTTAACCTATTGCTCATAAATACTGAAGTGTATGCATTATTTAGGTGTTTACACAAAACAAGTAGTACTAGTATATCAAACTTCCAAGGCCAAATCCACTTTGTGCCAAACAGTTTCTTGCTTTTCCATCCCTTCAGGGTGTTTATGCAGATTTGAATGGAATTTTAGATCTTCGCCCACTATATATTTACTTACTCACCTCAGCTTGGTAGTGGAAGCACATAAAGGTGGATTCCTTCTTTTAACCAGAAGCAATATCAAAAGCCCTCTTTGCCTATTTCTAACTGTAATTTTGCTTTTCTATGTATATGTATACACATCTAAATGCATACATACATGTTTTGCTTTATGTGCACTCATGTCTATACATACATGAGTGCATATGAAGCAAAACATGCAATATACACAAAAAATACAAACTTACCTGAATGAGGACTGTGCAAAAGTGCGGTGCATTTTTAGACTGATAAAACAGTTCAGGCGCACATAGGGGGTCCGCCGTGGCGCACAACTATGAGCTACACGCTCCTGAAGTTTGGCGCATGACTATGCGCATAAAACAACTGAGTTTTAACAAGACAATTGTGCTGTTTTTAGCCCTACAAATATTTCAGAGAAAGGAACAGCTTAAAAACAATCACAATTGTCTTTTTAAACTGTGTGTCCTGGGAGACTGGAAAGGAGATCACATAACAACAAACCCAACATAACACATAACACCAAAAATATACACTAAATGACACAAAAATTTTAAACAAAAAAAACTCATGTAAACCCACACTTCCATGTAAAGCCAAAATAGTTCAAAATTGGCCCAACAAATATTGCATTCAAAAAATACTTACCAAACCAATATGCAATTTTGGTCTATCAATGGTGGAAAACTGGATTAGAAAATATTTATGCAGGACAAACATTGAAAAGTGGTAATAAAGGCAGAATTTTGCAATCAAACAATATGGCCACAAACACAATAACATAGCATTAC
>NC_092859.1:65235152-65302831 GCF_032062135.1 Pyxicephalus adspersus
TTGGCTGTTTGTTTTTTTTGCAATTGCACATTTCATTATCATTGTCGATATGATCCTTAGATATGTAAAAACACGCCCTTATATATGCTCAAATGTAAGCGCAGAGATGATAGAAATTCACTTGCGCAGTCTGTCAAAATTGATCCTTGGATATGTAAAAACACACCCTTATATATGCTCTATTTGATCGATATGATCCTTTATATATGTACAGCAGTAAACAGATATTCTAATAAATAAAAAAATTTAACAAGGTTGGGGAGGATTTAATGTTAAAAGTGTATATATATATCCTACAATAATTATATATATATATATATATATATATATATATATATATTTTTATAATTTTATTATTATTATAATAACTATAGTAATTTCAAATATATATATATATATAATATATATTATTGAAGTATACAATTATATATGTAAATATATATATATATATATATATATAGACACACATATATATCTATAGAAGCCAACAAGAACATGTGTGTGCTTGTGACTTTTGTGGGAAAATCTAGTCTGATGGCAAAGCCGAGGTTTCGCCCATGCAAAGTCGCAAGAATTACCCCCAGGTGGCTCCTCCAATCAAGCATCGTAAGGATTTAGATAGGCGCTTATGTAGAGGAGCTGAACTCAGTTAACTCTTGCCCAACAGGAAATAAATAAGTAATTTTAAAATATGCTTTTTTCTTAGTGCATATAGATGTTTTAAACATTTAAACAGCACAAAATTTTTTTTTAGGGCTAAGGGTAATATGTGTGCCATTAGAAAGAATGCTTTTTTAGGGGAACAGTGACTTTTAATTCAAGCTCGCCAGTGTAAAACTGCTGGGGATGTGCAGCTCCAGCAGCAAAATCACTTCTGTTACTAACTTCCGTGCTAATACGGCAGTGCCTGAAATGTAGTTGGTGAATTGAGCGAAGGCTTCGGATTTTGGATTGCGAATACGAATGCGCGAGCGAGCCTCTGATTTTGCTTGGTGAATCAGGGCCAATGCCCAGTCCTAGATTACTTGCAGGTTTCTCTGATTTTTTCTTGGCTTTTTGCAGGCATGGTTTTGGGGGTGGTTTCTGGGGGTAAATTTTGCTGACTGGCTGGATTATCCTTTCCCCTCCTACCTTTCACAGGTGGCCTCATCTAGTGCCTTCATTATTCCAGATGTCCTTTGGGGAAAAGAGAAATAAGGTTTATAAATAAAAAAAGAACTAAATACATAAAGGCCCCATAGTGCAGAAATATAAAAAATACATATCTTTTGCAGCGGTCCTGGGTGATAAGACTCCCTGTGCTGGACATACATTGTACATTGCAAGTGGTCGTTTTCCTTCTGCCGCTCTACTCTTATGCTTGTTTACCTTTGGTGAAACAATCATACAGTGACTTCCACCTTGTCTTGACATCTTTCACTGAAAAACAGTAAAGAGATAAGTCATGCAATATGAACAAACATACAGAATATATGTCAGGGTTATCAATCCTGTAACAGTAGAGTAAAAAGCTTTGACAGTATACACAGTATAGACACGTTCAAGGAAGAGAAGCATGTACAGGGAAAGTCACTACATACCAGTGATAGTGACACAGCAAGCAATTGTGTTCAAAACCAACAAAATGGAACAAAAACTCTTCAAATATAGCATACTAGCAAGAAATACATGGAGTGTGCTGGAGTCTATTATTATAAAGATAAAAATCTGTGTTTTAATCTTCCAGTGTAAGTGGACCAACAAAAAAGCAAATATATATATATATATATATATATATATATATATATAGTTGGCAGACTCCACTCCCTTGTAGCATCGGGGCTAGTTCCTATGTTGTGTGATTATGCAGACCTTGCTAGACCAAGCTGGAGGCTAACAGTGGTTGTTGGTTTGGAAGGGCAATTAGCTGCTTAGTGTGCATTGGCTTTACTCTTGAGGGAAAGGGAAACTCCTGAAGCTTTTTTAAAATGTCTTAAACTAGTAGCTTTTACATTCAGTCTAAAATTTACTTTTTTTAAACAAAATACTAGTGTCTACTGTCAACTCAGGCATGCCCAAAAAGAAGACATCTTTAAGCATCTGTTATGCTTATGCATCACTTTTAATTTCAGATAGAGGAAAGATTTACTCTAAATGTATTAATTTATCACCGAAATTGTATTACACTAAAATAAATACATATTTCATACTGAATGTTTCAATTTCTTGAAGCTTAGCTTTGTTTGAAACACCACAAGAATGGTTGCTTAGGCAGTGTGAGTGAAATAAGTGGAATTTCCATTTTAAATATCACATCTTCCAAGAGATGATGACCTGTAGTCAGAAAAATGACCCAGTTTGCCAAGCATATAGATTTTTTTTTCTTTTTCGTTTTGGCTTTTCTGCCTCACAGGCTCTTGTTTTGCAAAGAGATGTAAGAACGCTTGCTCAGCACTCTCTATCAGAGGTTTAGAGTTTCTGGATATTTATATATTATAGACGATTGCTCTTGGGAAGAAAGAAACAATCTGTAATGTTTCTTTTGGCTTTCAATGTAAAAGCCAAGTGCCGGCTCAAGTGTGTGAAAGGCAGTGAAAGGCTGCTATCTTAGCTGAGTTCAGCATTAGTACAAGGCAGTAATTCATCATTAATCCTTCCAATAGTCAATATACATTGTCCGTTATCCTTTATTATGAATTATTGATACAAATAAAGTGACCATGATAACCAAAGCTCTTTATGCACAACACCTATAATTTAGCCTTTTTTATTCAGGTGAAGAAAATGTGCACAATGCAGCAAACCATAGCAACCAGTTAGAAAATATCTTCCTTTATTTCAACTGCTCTAATCTGATAAAAGCATAAATCTGATCGATTGCTTTTAGCATTCTGCATTTTTCTATTGAATAACCACCAATTTATGACAGTATGTTATTTCATACAGGGTATTCTGATGTTTTCCTATTAGATAAATGTATTGAAATATTTAATGGAATGAATCAACTATTCAACATAGTTTAAACGATAATGGATCTTGTGGCAGTGCATTACATGACATGGTTGTGTGTTTTAGTGGAGTAGAAGACATCACAGTAGCGGAATCCAAAGAATCAATGTTATACTTCAAGGAGTTGCCATTAATGATCCAGGTGGCAGGTGTTTAAAGCTATCAACTGTAGTGTAATACATCTTTCACAACCAAACTGTAAGGTCATTTTAATCCTCTTTCATTCCACTTCAAACTACTCCATACATTTTGTAACCAATATTCTCAAAAAATATTATCAACCACTCCCTCCCTGACATCCTTGCCCACTTATTTTCTTTACAAAGACATTTAGAATCTCACTTAGTCTAAGGTCCCTAACATAGAATAAAGCCAATTTTATGGGGGAAGCCAATGAACCTTTCAGTATATTTTGTATGTGGAAAAAAACCGAAGTGCTTGGATCCAACCTATGGAAACCCTTAGCACTTTTACAAGAAAATGAAAGATGAAACTTATAGACTCTCATTTCAGGGAACTCCACTCTACTCTACTCTACTTCCAGCTTATTTAGTGCTTATGAGTTTTGCCTAAATGCTAATTTTAATTTTAGCAGGTCAACTGGAATCCATTGCAGTGAGTTCTACAGTCCTCCCACCTGTTTCACTGGAATATGCCATTGTTTTAATTTCTCAAATAACTAAATAACTAAACAATTTAGCAATGTCATTGTGTTTGGGAAACTTTTGCAGTGATCTAGTTTTTGGCAAGCAGGCTAAAAATGTTAAGATAAAATTTAATGGGCATGGTACAGTTCTTTTACTCCTACTATAACAGTTCTTGCACGTGAGACTATGTTTACCAGGATACTCACAAAGAGGTTTAACTGTGCTTTTTGTCTGCTTTGGAGAATTCTTAGCAACAGAGACAGTATTGTAGCGGACATTTGAAGAAAGCCTATATATTTATTTTTAAAAGTGTTAGGGGTCATTTCGGGGCCAATCACTAGTGATGCCAGAGATTTTTAGAAAACAAGTACTTGGGTTATTAATAATAAATGTGATCTCAGTAAGTGTTGACCATCCCAAATATTATTAATAAAATAGAAATCTAAGTAAATAGTTGAAATTTCTGGTATCTGGTTTCTGTGGCCTGGGTAGATTTGTAATATACTGTACCATGAAAATCAGTTGTTTAATAAACTGAAAAATCAGACACCGGAGAAAGTTTTCTTTTCCTTCTCAAAGTTTGCTGTACTAGATTTGAATGAATCTATTGACCGGGAAACAATTGTTGAATTAGTTAATTAGGTCTTTAGTCTAAAATGTCCCATCACTATTCCCTGATCATAAATGACCCCTCCTTCCCCTGTCTTATACATACCCTGCATACCACCTTTCAGAGTTCAGATTTCCAATGCCCCTTCAGTCTATAGCAGCACCATGCCATCTTACACCCTGCTTCCTTAGTCCTCAAAATCCCATGTCCACTTTAACCATACCATTTTGATTCTCAGGTCAATTTTGCTGCTTTCATCCAATCCTTTTCTCAATGTGACTCCAGGCCAATGCTCAGCCAACATATTCATCCTTACTGGCATGATGTCCTCATATAATAATGTATTTTTTTATCTTTAGTCAACAGGTATGAATCCTTTAAATGCAAAACGTTTATCAATTTACATATTCCACTCAAATAAAATATTGTATTTCACCCTGGGTTGTATAAAAAGGTGTAGTTTCAAAGAAAACAATGTAAATAGACAAAACATTTATACACATAAAACATTGGGCCTAATTTATCAATGAAATCTGCGCTCGCTGGTCGCGTGTACTTTCGCGCCGTTATATCGAGCCGGTTTACCGCGGGCTGGAGTCATATGCGCTCGTACACTCGCCTCCTCACTGCCAAGCCAGATGCTTGCCTTCATAACAAAATGGGCAATAGGGGTCGCGCATCCGCCGCCAGTGTAAAGCTGCCGGAGATGCGCGGCTCCGGCCGCGAGCTCTTTCAGTTGCTGAATAGCGCAAACGGCGTAGGATTTCGGATCGCGAATACGAATGCGTGAGCGAGCTTCCGATTTTGCTTGATGAATCAGCCTCATTGTGCTAGAATAATTGCTTTTTGGCCATATTGGAGTATGGGTGCTGGAACGCATTGACAATTTTGCTGCAGCATTTCTTGGCTCCCTTGCTAGCAGAAATGTGGAGGAAAACTTTATGAAGCTTGTATTCCATACCCATAGAGTTGCTGATGCTACACTCCCAACTCTGTCACTCTGTAAAAGTTCTCTTACAGATATACTAAAAATATATCACAAAGGCATATCTTATATCTTAAGCAAAATAACCTTTGTTTCTTCAGGTGCTGACTTTTTTAACATTTATGCAGTTTCAAGATGCTTTAGAACAACCATCAAACAGTTTTGGCTTTTGCCTTGGAGTGATCTATTGCAAGGAAATCATTATTAGAATTTCTTTGAGACAGACAACATGCTATATATGCCATGATTAAACAGTGCTCTTGCTTGCAATTTCAAAATATCATAGCCTGCAGGAAGAATAAATAAAACACACTAATAGACAAGGTTAGAGCAAGGTTGTAATTTTATTATTTGTTTTGAATGTTTTCTTTTGATTGTAGAACACATTTATTTTGTATTTCATACAGCTTATTTTCTATTGCATACACAATGTGCTATTAGGCTTCTCTCTCAATTGCTCTTATTCATTGAAATACATTGCATGCCTGCACAAGTGCCCTAGCAAAATAGATAGTATAAGCAATATTTACATCTCCCAGTATATATCATGTTCTGTATGCAAAGTATGTATCTGTATTCTGTGTGGGAGCATGATCTTTTCTCAAATACACAGCAAAGTACTTGAAATTCATTTTATACTGGATGATATTCTGATATTATGGACAGGATCCATACAAGTACTAAATGAATTTATGGAGTACATACAAACCAATCAATTCAATTGAAAATTCATGATGGAATATAGTACTACTATATATCCTTTATAGACATACAGATTGCCTATTCAGAAAAAAAATACCAGGCAACACTATATTTATGCAACGAGTGCCCACCCAGGCCCACTGGTTAAAAAAATACCTTTAAGCAAGTATTTGAGACTAAAAAGAATTTGCCCTACACCTTTGGAATTTACCCAACAAGCTAGAGACTTACAAACATGACTGAACCAAGAGAACCTACCAAAGAATTCTACATCTGAATAGACAGGAACTTTTGCTCCACCATAAAAAACCTCACAAACAAGAGGTTATAAGAATCATCACTAGTTTCAGTCAACATCATGAAACGGTGAAACAAATGGACCTTCATTCTTGTAAATTAATTTGTGATAAGCCCCCTTTTTGTTTATCAAAGGGCCCCTTCTTTGAAGGGTCACCTGACATCAAGCCACTTTATAGATCAACAAACTGATATACCTCAAGTGAAAGGCACATTTAGATGTGAACATTGCTTGCAATATCCTTGGATAAAAGAAGAATCCTACCTAATGGACAATCATTTCCTCCTAGAGCCTTTGTTATTTGTAATACTACAGGTGTTATTTACCTTCTCACATACCTTTGTGGGTGCTTCTACATAAGTAAGACCAAATGTGAATTTACAAGACAAATATATGAACATGTTCATTAAATAACACATTTAATTAAGAATTCAGAATTGTTACTCCTATAGGATACCATGTGGCCACTCAACACAACTACAACCAAAATTTGATCAGTTTCTATGCACTTGAGCTAATTTATACCCGGGATTAAATGACACATTGAGTTACAAACCATTTCTATGGGTCCAACTGAAAACTTAAATCCATCCTAAACACCCATCTTTTATAACAGGGTATCCATTGATTACTATATATGCAGAGTGAACAATAGAGCTTTGAATTGTACATATTGTGAGGGGTTAGGCTCAGGATCGTCTTTGCTGGGGTCAAAGGACACTTGTCTGGTTCATCCAATTCAGATCACACACTGAGGTATAAGTGTTAAGCTGACTTGTAGCCAGGTTTATTTGAAGGTTGCAGATAAAATAACAAAACAGCAAAAGAAAACCTTGCCTGTCCGGCACTTACTATACATCCGACGTTCCTGTCTATCCGCTGGAGGGCTTCTCCCTGTCAGCTCAAAACAAAACTTTCAGCAACCTTTTACTCAGGTTTGAGTTCATTCACACAGACCAACTTTCTGTGTCTCCAGGCAGAGAGAGACTGACTGAGCTCCTGGCTCTGTTATATCCCCACCCTCAGTGCTGCTGCATTATTGCCTCGCAGGTGAGAGTCTTCCACCTGCTACTTCCCATAGGAGAGGAATCTTGGGCAAATATACCTCCCTTCCACCACCAATCCTGCATTGGTGTCACAATATGAATTATGGATTGTGTATAGTAGTAACAACCACTGATGGCTTACAATATACAATTTATTTGTGACAGATTCTCTTTTTTTACAACCATATGAAATAGATATCAACATAGGTGTAAATATATTAAAGGTGAAGAATGTTAGCAGTGTAGATGGAATCGCCAGCTTGATCTGCAAGGGGGATTGAACATACAGTCCCCCTGCCTCCTCTATGTCCCCTGCCCCCCATATGTCTGTGGACTATTGTCTGTGATCACCTCCTCTGTGACTTTCAGGCTGCTAGCATGATTACCGCATCGGGGGAGCGAGCCACATCACCACCAAAAGGGAGTATTTTTACAACGTCCCTAGTGACAAAACAAATCCCACGGTACACGCCACACACTACGTGGAGCACGCTCGACAGTACATTTAAGCAGGGAGAATCTTTTCCGATACTGGCTTTGGCCAGGATAGTATCTTCACAGCGTACTTCAAAAAGGAAAGCCCCAATATTTAAATATCTCAGGACAATATAACCTTATATATTCCTGAAGTAACATCTAATATGGAACATTACAAATATTTGTAGAAACTTCCCTAAAGCTGACTTGGCTCAGACTTTCATTATCAGTTTTTGACCCCTACATTATTACCAAGGAAAGGGAAATACCTTTAACTTCATACTATTCGGCTCTCTAGCCACTTGATTCCAATTGACTTCAAACTATTACCATTTTTACTATACGCCTCCCCAGGTAAATAAAAAGGTTTAGAAAGAACAGTCAAACCCAGAATACAGCATTATACAGGGTAAGGATATTTTCCTACATTTTAATTGGAACAAATAGAATGTTGTCTTGATAATAATATAATATATATTGCCCAGATAAGTATCTAGAGATATACTTATATTATATATATTAATATATTTTGTCAAACACAGAGATACAGGCCACTAGGGGGCGCTAGGGCTTGCACGGAGGTGGTGTGAGCCCTAAGAAGGGCCAAGGCGCAGAGTCTAAACAGTAACCAGGTCTCTCTCCTCTAATGGTGAGGATGTTGCACCGCTGGTTACTGCCAGGTTGCAGTCCTTGGGCACACCAAGGTGGGCAAAACAAGGTACCAAATCACAAAGTAGAAGGAAGTCAAGGAAGGCCGGGGTCAAGGCAAGCAGTAAGCAAGAGAGGTCAGGTCACACGCCAGGGGTCAATTGCCAGGGATCCAGGACACAGACACTAGTGACACAGGGGGCAACAACGGGCAAAGGGAACAGAGGAGACACTGGAAGCAACAGGAGGCACAGGTAACTCAAGGATATCCACAGACAGACAGGAACACTGGAACAGCACAGGGAAGTTGGCTGGACAGATAACAGACTGGACAACGAGGGGTTAATGCAGGAGGAAGAGACAGAGGAAAGACAGAGGAAACACTGAATTATGTACCATGTGAACAGGAACTTGCTCAATAGAACTAAGGGCTCGGTACAATGAAGACACGTTGCACGAGTGCAGTGTGTGAGCTAGCTAAATAGCTAGGGATGATTAAGAGGCTATTTTCTGATTGGCCGGCGAAGCTGATAAAGCTTGCCAGCATAGGCACGCTCAAAATCAGAACTGCCTGCATGCGCAGGGGAGAGGCGTCTGCGCTTTAGCAAGGAAGAGGTAAGTGTGACAGATTTCCAGAGGGTGCAACTTGTTGAAACTGGGCAACTGTGGGCAGCAAGGTGGCTTAGGGGTTAGCACTCTAGCCTTTGCAGCACTAGAACCCAGGTTCGAATCCTGGTCAGGGCACTATCTGCATGGAGTTTGCAGGTTCTCTCTGTGTCTGCGTGGGTTTCCTCTGGGTACGGGTATGGTTTCCTCTCACATTCCAAAAACATGCAGTTAGGTAATTGGCTTCCCCCCAAAAACTGCCCTTAGACTACAAAAGTGACATATGACTGAGGTAGGACATTAGATTGTGAGGGACAGTTAATGTTACAACAATAGACTTTGTACAGTGCTGCGTAATATGATGGCACTATATAAATACTGTGTAATAATTATAATAAATAATCACAAGAACTACTAACCATATTTTTCACAATAACGTGATTAAGTGGAACTCCATTCTTTTTGGTAAGCATTTTTTTGATTAAACAATATAAAGATTTACATATAGATATGTTAACACAAATGAAATTTGCATGATTATATTATACTGTATACATGACATATTTCCATTATTTTGTTTAGACACTATTGGCCTCAAATGAATTACACTTTCAACATTAAATCTGGTCAGTCCTTAAGTAAGTTCCTAAGTATTTGTGATAAATTATATACCCACTACACCAAATCACAACCCGACACTTTTATATTGTAATTATAGGATAATGGTTCACTAACCTACTATTTATTTAATAAATCTACTGATTGTTGCTGACAATATTGTCAATCAATATTTTGGGGGTAACAGTTTACCTCCAATTTACATTTTGCATAGCTCATGTTTATATTATATACGGTGACATAGATGGTAGTAACCAAAATTGATGTATTGTTATTTATCCAACACTTGAAGGATTCTGTATCTATTTGTCTGAGTCTGACTATGTTGCCTATCTATTATGTGCTTAAACTAGTAGTCTAAATAAAGGTGCGTACACACTTCCAATTTTTATCGTTCCAATCGAACGACGAACGATCGATTGGGCAAAAAAACGTTCGTAAAAAAGTAACCAACGACGCCGACGAACGAGGAAAGTCGCTGGAAACGAACGACCGGACCGACGGATCGGATTGGACGACAATCGTTGAACATCGTTCGTGTGTACGGTCGTTCGTTGATCGTCCATGTTCAGAGCATGCGTGATGAACGAACGTCCGTTCACTTTCCTGTCGTGCACATAGTTCCTCTATCGCTCAAACGATCGTATCTATTGTGTGTACAATATCTACGAACGATCGTGTTGTTAACTCTATGTGTAGGATCGGTGCTATACGATCGTTCGTATATATCGTGCATGAACGTTCGTCGTTCGTTTTCCAACGATAATAATTGGAAGTGTGTACGTAGCTTTAGTCTCAAGCTCCCCTGAGGAAGCCAATATGGCGGGTATTAAGGGACTTAAGGACTTCACCCAATAGGGTATACATCAAAGATCTGGTTTGGCCAAAGGACTTTCCAGGATCCATCTTTCTCTCCTCTACCACTATAGTATTATTTGTCTAGATTCTTAAGGAATCAAAAGAAACCCTGCCTCTCTGCATGCTTTAAATGCAGGAGGAAGGGTATACATAAGTTCCAAGTATTGTCACACTGTTATATATATATATATTGCACATTATTTTGTACTATATGTAACGTGTTTTGAATTATCAAAAGGTTATCAATATGCGGCTTCTACTAAATGCTACTAAATGCAGCTGTGTCTATACATCCTCTTTCTAGACTCACTGGTAAATCATACCGATGTGTCCATGGTACATATGGCTTTCTAGTAATGATGCATTCAAATGCAGAAGGGCTTATGGTTATAATATATTAGCTACATTTGCAAAGAGACTTTTGGATGGCAGACATAAGATTTCATTTATAAAAAAGCAACATGGCTTTGCTGCAGCCATCTACTGTACAAACTTGCTTGTGCTCTATGGTTTCATGTTCCAAGTTAGGTGTGTGCTTTCTTTTTGTAGATGATTATAATGTGAACAGCTTTTTAAAACTAAACCATAACTATACTATAATTTTTTTTCTGTAGTTAGTATATTTGTCTTAAAGTATCTGTATACCAGGTTTCTAAAACCCCATGGTTAGCAGTTAGGTTTAACTGCTGTACACAATATTGTATTCAGTCAATCTAAAGCTGTGAGCTTGCTGGTAAGTTGAGAAAGGTAACATGGTGATGTTGCCTCATTATCTCAAAAAGTGGAATAGTATTGATCCCTAAAAGGTTGTAAAATCAGAACTATAAGCTCCTCTAGCATTGCAGCATCCACAAGCTCTTGCAACAGTCTTCCCATTCCAGTATTTAACTGGTCATCAGCAGTTTTTTGTCCAGCTATGGGTACATTATCAAAAAGATTTGCAAACAGACCAGCAAGAATCACTCGTAGAAAAAAGACATCCTTTGTCCTGTTTTCTATAAAAAAAAAGCCTGCCTGTTTACAAATGTTTGAATTTCTAGGACTGAATCCATAAATGACTGATCAGAATTAGAGTGCCTGGATCACAAGACTAAATAAAGGCACAAGGCTAAATAAAATGATTGGACTTTTGGAAGGCAAGACAGCTTACATATATATTTTCCTACTCGGTATTGAGTTACTTGGATGTTACTTGCCTGGATTTTAGCTTTCATTCATTGTAAATCATTAATAATGTAAGCACTGAGACATTGATTTATGGTTACATATCAGCGTTGTTAAGTGTATGTAACATATATTTTAGTCCCACATTTTTGAATGTATCTGTTTGCTTCAATTGTATAAATACCAGTAAATTAAAAGAAAGATTTTCTTTGTTAATAATCTAAAGCAATGGATTGTTTACATTGTATATTTTTTTTATTGTGCATCTATTGTGCATCTACAGCAGTAATTTCTGATTTAGATATCTGGAAAAAACCATCAAAATTCTCAAACAAATCCAGGCATATGAAAATTCCCACCATTTACAATACTCTAAACAATTCTAAGCTTCATTAAACTACTAGCCAAACAAACTAATATTGATACACTGTAGCCATAACAGATTCCTGTAGTGGCTTTGTTGTACAGTTTATTCTGTATATCCTGTTCTATGCTAAAGTATTGTTTAGCTACAGTTAGGTCCATAAATATTTGGACAGAGACAACTTTTTTCTAATTTTGATTCTATACATTACCACAATTAATTTTAAATCAAACAACTCGGATGCAGTTGAACTGCAGACTTCAGCTTTATTTCAGTGGGTTGAACTAAAAGATTGCATAAAAATGTGAGGAACTAAAGCCTTTTTTTAAACACAATTATTTGTGGTAATGTACAGAACCTAATTAGAAAAAAGTTGTCTCTGTTCAAATATTTATGGACCTAATTGTATATACATTAATTGCACTTAACAAATAATACCTATGCAGAACAGCAAATAAAACAAATATATTCCATACCTTCAATGCTTCATAGACCCTAATATATGTGTTGTTGTTTAAAATGTTTATTCTAAATCATTACTACATTGTTCTTTTAATCCATAGAACTCCTGAAGGAAGATTGCACATTTACTATGATTTCCCAGTAATCCCTATTAACTATAATGCCCAGTGTTATTTTACTCCATTAAAAAAAACAGTCCTTAGGAACAATTAGAAGGGAGATAACATCATTATGTCCCAGTATCTCTCATTAGGAGGAACGTTACCTCTTTCAGAATGAATAATTTTCCTCTTTTAATCTGATGTAAAGACATTTATAAAAATAGGGTTCAAAGATGAACTCCAAGCAGATATAAAAGGAATGTAGGTCTGTTTTCATTACTGTATTGTACAATGTATTTGTATGTTTCACATATTTTAAAAAAGTGAAAAATGAATATCTGAATTGGTATCAGTCTCTTGGGGTCCCTGCAAAGTAGATCCCAGACTAGAAGAGATGGAAGCAACTTAAGAAGCCAATCAGTTGTGCTTAAGTGCATGCAGTATGCTAGGGAGATGCCCTCATCAGGCTGTCCTTCACTGTCCAGTCTGGGGCTGGGGGAGGGAGAAAGCCTGTAAATGATACCTGCACAAAAAAAAAAGCGTCCCGTGCCTTTATATCAGAGCCATACAAATACAAATATACATTAAGAAAATACCAGGAGATATCAGTTTATCCTAAAATGATTGAAGAGACTACCTGTAGATATCAGTTCATCCTGGCATTTGCCACTCCAGAGAATATCCAGAGATGTCAGTTCATCCTGACATGACTCAGTAGAGTAGATGGAGATCTCAGTTTATCCTGACACCACACCTGAGAGTAGATGGAAATATAACTAAATAATAGAAAGTATAAGTGGATGGAAATATAACTAAATATAACTATCAATTCCTGGCATCACTTCTGAGAGTACCTATAGATATCAGGTCATCATGACACTACTGCAGAGAATACCCAAGGATGCTAGTTCATCCTGACATTACTCAAGAGATTAGATGAAGACACCAACTCATAATGACACCACTCCTGAGAATAAAAAGAGGTATCGGTTCATTATGACACCACTTCTGAGAGTACCTGTAGATATCATCCTGACACTACTCCGGGAAGTACATGTAGATCTTGTACAGTTTATCTTGACATCACTCCTAAAAGTAGATAAAGGCACCAATGTATCTCCAGGGAGTACCTATAACTGTTGGTTTATTCTTACATGACAGATCCCTGGATCTACCCCTTACTAAAAAAAATGGTATTATCTGTTATCCTTTATCATACTTATACTTGTTTAATAATGAGGACCTTCAAGTGCTGAAGTTTGTTCTTATCACTGCCCAGCATGATGTAGACATTTGCTCTGGTCTGTAGAGTAAATATATGGCTTAATTGCAAAACTAAGTATTGCAATTAAAAGGAAAAACAGGGTAAAAAGCATGTTCAATAATAAGAAAAATGTCAGCATTGTTTTTAAGCAGGCAGCTATTGAATATTACAAATGAATATTCATATTTTCCACATATGGGTGTTCAACTGTCTGCTTTTGGAAGGCTATTTCTGCAGCATTTGGTCATTAAAATACTGTACAGTAACAGTTTGGGTAGTCCTGCACGGCTCATTGAAAGGTGCATTGTCCTCTCTCAGCGGTAAATGAAGATACATTAAATCTCAGGATACTTAGACAAGAAATAGCTTCTAGAGAAATATAAATGTCAAGGAAGCTTTATTTTTGTCTCAGTTAATCTTTAAAATGAATGAAAAATACCTAAGGGACTACTTTATTTCCTTTGGTAAAAAAAAAACACACTTGTTAGAAGCAAGGTATATAACCTTTTCAACCCAGTAAATAAAAGTTAAATATTGGCAGTGTCTTTGTGCCTGGAGGGATGTAATTTGTGCTCAGTTTGGTTGTATTTCCCCAGAGAAGCTTCAAGCGTTTCAAGTGCTTGTGCCAAGCAGGTGGCACATTAGTAACTGCTAGGAAAAATCACACATAATCACAGCATAAATGCCAATATTAATAATTGTTCTTCTAGTTCTTTCTTGTTTGCTTTAAATAAAAATGTTGCAATCATTACCAATGGGAAAACTGTTTAAATTTTAAAATATAACCTGTTAGCAATGTTGTCATTGTCATTACTGGTTATATGCAAATAAGCTTTTCTAATTTGTTATCTGATCTCATGTTTTTTCATGACACTGGAAGTTGGTAAGAGTTCACAGTTGCCTTAGAACAGGGGTCCTCAAACTTTTTAAACAGGGGGCCGGTTCACGGTCCCTCAGACTGTCGGGGGGCCGTACTATAGTTTGAAAAAAACAGGAGAACATTTTTATGCACACTGCACAAAACCTATTTATTGTATAAAAAACATTAAAGAACAATACTATATGCACAGCACACTTGCCGATCATTAAAAAAAAAAAAGTAGTTTACTTTGGCTTTAAAATTGCTTGAGATTATTCCTTTGCATGGAAAATGCACAGATAAATTTGAATTTTCACTGTGTGTATTGAAAATGCAAATTTATCTTGCATTTTCCATGCAAATGAATAATCTCAAGCAATTCATTAATTTGCTTCTTTTTATACACCCTACTCCACACCCAACACTACCTTACACTTTTTATTAATAAAAAAGGGGCTGCTAAAAAAACTTTGTCAGTGTCTGCTAGCTGTCACTCACTGCTGCCTTCATACATCGGCTGGATCACACTGCAGCACATGTGTACATGATCAATGAGCATAGTATGTTTATACTATTTACAAATGTACATTGATCATGTACATTTGTGCTGCAGTGAGCAGGGAATGAAGGCAGCAGTGAGTCTCTGCTCTGCTCATACCTTCTCTGCCTGATGGCTTCAGCCCGACAGCTCCAGCGTTACCCCGGCAACAGTGGTGTCACGTGACCGGGTTCCCTGGAGCGCAGATGGCAGGCAGCTAGAGCTCAGGCAGGAGAAGCAGCCTCAGCAGCCAGCGGGCCGGATGGACGACCTCAGCGGGCCGTATTCGTCCAGCAGGCCGTAGTTTGAGGACCCCTGCCTTAGAGTGTTCCATCATTTATAACACAATTAATGGCAGAAGATGTGCAGGGAGTTGGAAGGCAACATACTTTGCCTACATTGGCACCTGGAGTTCCTGATAATCCAGGCCCAGTGTGATCCATGCTCTCCCAGGGAGAAAAGATAGATAGGAAATAAATTAATTAGTAAGAGGTGATTCAGGCTTTCCCACAAAAAAGTTATATTTAGATATTTCAACTCAACAGTTAAACAGTACAGGTTGGTCATTGACTTGTCCCCAAAATACTTATTGTAGACTGAATAGGCATAACCACACAGATTGAATTTAGAGGGCTTCCCCGTCTTCTCCTGCCTGGAATAGAAATTGATGTAATGAAAATCTCTCTATTATCTGATTGTATTTCAGCTTTAATTATTATACTGTTGTTTTCTTTTAGCCCAAATAGGTAAACTGGCAGGATTTTGGTGATTATAACTAATGATATATGTAGACTTAAAGCTAAACTCCAGCTTACCTTTTATTGTGAACAACTGTATAGGCCCCGTTTCTGTACTCAAATTTTATTTGCAATAGAAGCTACATCAAGTCAGCCTATTTTCCAAATAGAGAATACCCAGTGTCACCTAGTCCTTTTCTTCTCTACCTTACTCTCCTGGGCCAACTACTTTTATTCATTGGTTTTTAGTTTTTTTTTCAGTCTTGGAAGCTCAATATCACATGGTCTTGTTTCAACTAGCAATACTCTGCCTGCATTGCACATAAAACTAATGATTTTGTTTTTGAATAAAAAATCAGAACCAGTGAAGACAATATACTAAAAGATAAAACTTTAGTTTTAAAACTGAATTCCAGGCCAATTTAATAGACACAAGTGAATGGCATCCTGGCATCCTGGCATTGATCAGTGATTGGACCTGCAGAGGGAGAAGCAGCACAAGGATCCACTTAGGATTTCTGCTGTTCTCAATGCTAAAAAAGAAGGGCCCGTAACCAGGGAACAAGAGTGAACTTGGAGGAGGCCCTCATGACTAGGGGGAAAAGGGGGAAAAAGGGGGAAAAGCAGGGGGAGAGCAGGTAGGTTGGGATATAGTGGGGTGATGGGCGAATCCTTTCTGTGATTGGTAGTTTGGGTGGGAGTTAGTATAGAGTGATAGAAGGGTTATATATAGGTCTTATTTGAGGGGTAGAGGTCACAATTAGAGAAAGAGAGTTTCCCATCCTCCTCTCTTATGGAACATCAGTATGGGCGTGGTGTGAGCTAACAGCAAGTGAAGGTGGATTGGTGCTGATGGGATAAGCTGCTGGTACCTGATATCCTTCCTGAGTCAGTGGTATGTGCGGCTAGGGACCAACGTATCAGCTGGGGGCAGATCCCGATCAAAAGGTTTGGTGTAGCCTCGAGGACCTGCAATCGCAATCTGAGGGGGAGGAAAATAGTTCAGTTTGGTTAAATATGTGGTTGGTATTCATTGTTATTAATATTATTGTTTGTTATTTATTGTTATTAGTCAATATATTATTATGGTAAATATATATTTGGAATTAAAAGTTAAGATGTTTTTATAATAAAGCAGCTATTCGACTACTTTTTAACCATATCAATTTTGTGTTTATTGACCGGTTGGGGGAGGAGTAGGGGTTGGAGATATTACCTGCAAGGGGCATTTTGAACTCCCCTAGTCATGAGTATGCTGATAAAAGACAAGAACAGGGTGACATAGAAATGTCTTATTAGTCTTCTGCTGCTCCTTTCACTGTCCTTTCATTGGTTGGGAGTGGACAGAAGTCTAGTAAATGTTAGTGAACTACAGCAAACCAAAAATGTATCTGCATTTTAGAAACTTCTTATTATGATGATGGCAGTACAGAGTCCTCCCTTATGATGTGTAACATGTTACTGACATATGATATTCCAGCTCACTTTTACATTTGCTAAAGGTTATGTACACATTTTATTGTTGTATCAGTTATTAGTATATTTATTTGCTTGACTGATGTTGTTTTAAGAAATTTAAAACGTGTTTCGCAATATAAATTCATTTAAACAAACATATTTTGTAATAATTAAAAGTTTTAACTTCTTGATTAAAGCCAAGAGTATCTCTGCACATATTTTAGTTATGAATAGATTATTTGTGAGCATTACCTTTAGGCAAAGCAGCAGCTCTTTCATTAATTACAAGAGAGCAGAACCAGTCTATATTGAGATTCCTAAAAAGAAATCTTCTGGTCTGTGAAGTTGAGCAATGTTCTTTGTGTTATAAGTAATTTTGCTGCTCATTCCATAGCAAAGTGTGATTTTATTATTCTGTGAAGTTTTTCTGGTAAACTGTGATGTGCACCTAATCATGTGGACTTACACAATCACTTTACAGGTTTTTTTCCAGGTATAGGAAAAAAGAGCAAAATATTCAGTGTTCTCAAAATTCATTGGGAGTGTTTTAGCCTTTAGCTAGTAGTTGTCAGTCTAAAGTAATCATTTGTCTGGTATCATTAGTGATTGTTATGGGAGAGAATCTAATAATGTCTAATTGGCACTTAGCTAGAGCATAAAATAAATGCCAAAGAACAGGTCACATCTCTTGAGCATAATTCTTTATCTGTGAGATATGTAAATCCGTATTATGAAGTGCCCACTGTAGTAGTGCACAAAAATAAACTGGTGAGTGGTCACTAATTTGGGCCTATGTTTAAAAATAGTGCAACATAATGATACAATACCCTCCTCCAGATGTGCAGGTTTATGTTTCTTTTAAATCCATTGCATATCTGAATATATATCTGTATATCTATATCTATATATAAGTATGTAACTGTGCAAATATCAGTTCTTTGTGTCAGCAAAGGACATTCACACTGAGATGTCACAAACACTGGGGGAGAAATGTCCTTCCTACAGCACTGTGAAAACAACGTTTCAGGACTGGGCATTTTACCGTTGAAGATGAGCCCCGCAGTGGGCGCCCCCCAACCTCAACTACCCTGGCAACCTGCGATGCTGTCCATAAGCTGATTATTGAGGACCGGTGAATGTCTGCAAAAAAGATAGCCCAGATACTTGACATCTCACGGGAGCATGTTGGGTTTGTTATCACCACTATCCTAGAAATGCGCAAGCTTTCAGCGAAGTGGGTGCCGAAATGTTTGAATAGTGATCAGAAAAAGGAACGAGTTGAAGCATCCGAAGCCGTTTCGGCCTATTTTGAAGCTGCACAGGACTTTCTGCCTAGGTTAGTGACTGAGGATGAAACCTGGCTCCACATCTATGATCCTGAAACCAAGGAACAGTCAAAGAAATGGAGCCACAGCGAGTCCCCGTGGCAGAAGATGTTCCGTACCCAGAAATCGTCCAAAAAAGTCATGGCGTCCGTTTTCTGACACAAAGACGGTATTCTGTTGGTGGACTATCTACCTCAGGGCTCTAGTGTCACCGGACAGTATTGTGCTAACTTCCTGGACCAGCTGAAGGAGGCAATTAAGACGAAATGCCATGGAAAGTTGACCAAAGGGATCCTTTTTTTTGCACCCTGGGTTTCCAATTTGTCCACCATCCCCCCTACTCACTTGACTTGGCCCCTTTGGACTATTATTTGTTCCCGAAATTGAAGAAACACCTGAAGGGGCAACGTTTTGAGGACATTTCTGACGTCAAAGATGCTGCTGAGAGCTGGTTTGCGGCCCAAGGACTTTTATTTGAACGGTCTAGAAAAGCTGCAATACGCTGTACCAAGTGCATCAGCCTCAGGGGGGAATATGTTGAATAAATGTGTTATTTCATAACTCTGGCTCTCTTCTTTCTGGGCAAAGGCAGGAACTCAGCGACCCCTCATATATATATATATTTCTTTGTAAGCTACTACATCTTCACTTGTCTTTTTACCCATACACATACTATGATCAGGTAATATTATTATTAATAATAAACAGGATTTATATAGCGCCAACATATTACGCAGCGCTGTACATTAAATTTGGGTTGCAAATGACAGACAGGTAGACAGTAACACAGGAGTAGGTGGGGAAAGCAACACACAATAGCGGGGGTATAAGGAATGATAGAAAGTAGTGAGGGTTTTAGAATACAGAAGAAGATTGGTGGGCAAGTTTGAAAAAATGGGTTTTGAGTGCTCTTTTAAATTAGCAGAAAAGAGGAGCAAGCCGGGTTTTCTTTCTCCCCTAACCTACCTAGTAGGTCTATTCAGTTCGATTTCAAGTGCACCCACTATTTTTAATGTTAGCCTTTCAGTTCTTCCAAGCCAAATATATATTTCATATTCAAAAATGCACAAGTAAAAAACTAGCTAAATACCTTTTTGAGCACAAAAACTGTATATATTTGTTACTTTAATGTACCTTTGTCACAAACCTAAAGATGTCTGTAAAATAATCAGCAACATCATATGACCTATGACTTTTAAAACTGAGAGCATCAGTTTAAACACAACATTCAGTAATTTAGGAGGACATATAAATATATTAACCAGCAGGATATATTAGTGGCAATCCAAAAACAAGGAAACAGGTAAGGGGAAGTTGATTTCATATCCATGGAAATGGTCCTTATACTGTTCAATTGCAAAAATATATTTACCTGGCTTTAATGCCCCCGGTAATGTGTGTCTCTGAGAATGTACATACATGGAAATGTATATTAATAGAAAGTGTCCTTGGCTATTTTGTGTCTTGATTCTGGTAAGGTAATGCATTTCTCTGAAATTAATGAATAATATATCCCTACAAAATGTATGTTATATGCATGATGTGATGGATCTGGTCTAGATAGCATGACGTGTTAATTTGCTGCAAGAATATACTCCTATGCCAAATAATAGCTTTATGTTAGTAACTGCCAGCCCCCGAGGTACACATGGCCTTACAGTGTTTACCATGCAACCCCAAAGACCCTAGAAAAACATTTATCCTTTAACTGGAGAGGAAAAGCTCATCTGTCTGTTAGCAAATAAGAATTTTATAATTCCCCCAGATGCTGCACAAAAAATTATTGTTTTTTTTAAATATAATAATTATATGTGCAGGGAAAGTTGCTAATAGGCTGCTTTCTTTTAATATCACTTGGAACTCATGTTAACTTTAGTGCTGGTAAAGTTAGAATAAGTAGACTGTTCAACACACATTTTTATTGTGGTTTCCTAAGTTGTAAAATGTCCTTTGTGTGTCTCTACATCTTCTGTATCCTTCTATCTTTGCCATAAAGTGCATGCCGGAGCAAAATATCAAACAAAAATAATATGATGTACAGCTCCCCATGTATTATTCATTCAAAGACCCAGAAAGTACAGAAACATACCTGTTGATTTGCCAAAAAAGCACTCAACTCTTAATTTCCTTTTGTGGGCTAGCAACAAACAGTATTTTATGTACTCAAATTGTAAGAAATAGTGTGAACCCTGCCCAATTCTCTTTTGTAAAACTACTGAAACCCCCACTGTCTTCACAACATAGAGGATCATTGTTTTGTAGTCCAAAACAACAATTGGGAGGACTAATTTGGCTCCTGGAGATGATGCAGAAAAAGAGGGAGAAATTTGAGAGGTTTATAGTTATATATATTTTTTTATTAGGGTATTTTTTTTTTGTTCGTTGACATGCCTATGTCTTTTTTTTCTAATCATTGAAGATTTTGTTGTTTTATGAAAACCTTTGGTATTAAAAGCTTAGCACAAACCACCAGAGCCCAGGGGAATGCTGCCCCAAAATATGCCAGTCAAAAGAAATTTTTTTGCATTAGGAACTGTAAGCATCATATCAGTCACCAAAGGTAAAGTTTATTAATATTGCAGTTTATTACTACTGTTTAGTGGCTGCCTTCTTGGTATAGATTAAAACTGCGTACAATGGTTCAAGAATTTTAAATATACTTTTGGGTATTGATTTTTGTACTAAAACATGTATATGTAGTAAACTGATACTCTGTTTTAGGTATGTTTTTTGGTAAATTATGCAATACATGACGTATGTGATACTGTGGCTGCATTTGATTGATTGGCAAAATATTAGACAAATTTTTTTATGGAAGATTTAATGGCAAAAACTTCTTTATGTATCTGCAAGCTTTATATTTTGACAAAAAGTTTAAATATAATGATTGACCAGTCACCTAAGCATGCAATTAGATTTTAAGTGGTCATTATCTGACACTAGTCCATGTCCATTAATCCCAAAAAAGCAATAGTGACCACCAGTGGTGGACATAGCCAGCTGTGGCCCCCGTGCAGAACTGCTTTACCTTCCTCCACCCGTTGAACAGACTTGGGACTTCACAGTACGCTCTTTTGAGGAAACAGGCAACAGTGCCAATTTAAAGCACTTTAAAAAGTCAGCACAAAGGAAAACAGGTGATTGGCCTTGTATGGAAGAAGCCAATAGATTAACCTATATTGTCCTAAATATTGCCTATGTTTCACTTGTATTGTCAGTGAGTAAACTGTTCCTTCCTGTTGCTTTTCAATCCATTTCATCTGGCATAAACATAATGCTAAATTAGATGAAAACATTTGGATTAGGACAATACAAGCTAATAATTATTTGATAAGAACATACACAAAAACAAAACATACACGAAAACAACACTTTTCCTAATGTTGTTTTGTGATTTTTGTAGCAGTCATACAATAAAATGTATAATTTGTTTTAGTCAAAGTTTTGCAGAATGTGATTGTTAATTTTTTGTGGATATTCATTGCCGATGCAAGGACTAGATTATCAAGATCCTGACCATTTCCATTTAAGAATTTATATAGCAATACATTAGAATCACTTGGAAAAGCATCACTCTTCCATCATTCCTGATATTCTCAAATCTGTGTAATAGATTTTAAGATCAGAAATAAATCTTGGCATCTTCTTGTATCTTCATATACATTATTTATGATTTGGACACTCTATTACATACCTACCAGTTTATTTATTAAACAGGGAATTTGACATTCCCTCAAATATTCCCTGGTGTGAATCAAATACTGCCATTGAAACACATGGACCTGGTAAATTCCCACAACGGAAGGTTTTGAAGTGTTTATGAGCTTGACTTTTTACCCCTAATCTGAGCCTCACAATTGCCCTTTAATTGTAATATAATAGGCAAATCTCGTTTGATAACTATAATGCACATGGGCTGAAAGGCTAGACAATCAACCAGAACAATGGGTTAACATTTACATATCAAGCCAATCCAGTATTAGGGGCTTTAGTAAAATAGTAACAATATTTTTAAAAAGGCACATTTTCAAGATATATATGTGAATTTGTACCACATAACATTGGGGCGACATTCAACCATGCAGATCCTAGCATCGAGTACATTCATGTTTGTGATTGAGGACACACATGGTATGAATACATTGATAGAGCACAGGAGGGTAAGCACTAGAGCTAGGAGTATCATGTCATGGGTCTCCAAACCATATTCCCCTTGGTTCAAGAAATAAAGTAGTAACTTCCTAAACCAGGATCTGGAAACCATTCAGGCTTGGCACTTGGTTCTGTTGAACCCTAATAAAATAAACTGTAATTGACACTATTATTGTGTTTATTTGTTTGTGTTAATGTTGTGTTTGTGTGTTTATTTGTTTGTGTTAATGTTTTTATCCCTTACTATTTATCTAAACCCTACCCCAATGTCTTGTAGAGATATCTGCTCTTTGTGTTAAGCTGCGTACACACTTCCAATTTTTGTCGTTGGAAAGGATCTTTCACGATCCTTTCCAACGACAAGGGAGTGCACGATGCATGAACGGTGCTGTACATACAGCACCGTTCATGCTCTATGGAGAGGGGAGGGGGAGAGCGACGGAGCGGCACCCTGCTGCGCGCTCTCCCCTTCCCTTTCATTAGGATCGGCTGTCGTCCATCGTCCGTGGATCCGGCAGGCCGGTCGTCCGGACGATGGACGACACCGACTGTACACACGGCAGATTTTCGCCCGATAATTGGCCGATGCCGATTATCGGGCGATAAAAATCTGACGTGTGTACGTAGCTTTAGTGACTGTAATGTCACCAGATAGATACAAATAGGGGAGCTTTATGCCTGGACTCCACCATAGTATTCTCATCTGTGAATAACATAAGTTAGGATGCATTTTTCTAAATAATACCCTTTATGGTAGATGTGGTTGTTGTGTCTCAGCATATTGTTTTTATATTTTACAAATTAGTAATCTACTCTAAAATAATATAGTGATCTGGCATATTGATTTGACACTAAAATTCAAAAGGAACAGATGGTGTCAGCAATGCAGCTTATGTTCATGCAAAGCAGGTGGCCAAAGCTTGAATTTGTCAAGTGATATAATGATTATACTAGCTTGCTTGTGCTTTTTTTTTTATAACAGTATTTAGGGATTTGGTTTAAATTTCTTGTAAAATGTACTGTCAATGTATTGTTGACAAAAGTAATAATTGTATAATAATAATAATAATATTAAGATAAACAGTCCACTCTAAACATATTTAAATACATTAGCTGAGCTTTCACAGTAGAATGCTAATAGGGGGAACTGATGAACTTTAGTTTTATGTAACAATGCTTAAATTATTAGCCTTAAATTAAAGGAATATTTGCAAATTTGCACAAATAGTAAATAACCGAGTAATGGGACTTTCAAGGCCAGAACAAACAGTTTTTTACCATAAGATAAAACACCACTTATTAACCCCCCAGGCGGTTAGCCCGACCTTGGTTCGGGGTAAGTAAACTTGCTACTATCGTTTACCCCGAACCAAGGTCGGGGTAGCTAAAAATATAAACAAGCTTTATATTGCAATCCGATTATCATAAACATTGTGTGACAATCGGATTACGACTGAAAAAAATGCTTACCCTGTCCCCACAGCTCCTCTGGAGACGTCTTCTCTCTTCTTTCTTCATCCGGCGCGTGCAGTGACGATCTCCGGGGTTTCCCGGTGACGTTGCTGCATGAGTCGGTGCAGGCGGGAGGTGGGGCGGGAAATTCAAATCACTTTGTATTGGATTCAATACAAAAAAGCTGTATTGAGTCCAATACAAAGAAATCTTTAAAAAATATATATTTTTTTTTTGTTTTATAAAAAAATTTTTATTAATAAATTTATAAAATTTTGGACATATTTTGGTGAGTTATGCGGTAATTCGGTGAATTATAAGTAATTTTTGAGTAATTCGGTGAATTATAGCCTACAATCTAAAATAAATTTCCATGCAAAACATTTAACACTTTTTGCATGGAAGTACGGAAGTTAGGAAAGAATTAGAACACCCGGCGTTCGCGTTCGTGTCCCTCTGCGATTCCTGATGATGCAAAATAATACAAAATATATTTATGTGGTTTTGTCTATAGGTATGTGACGTTGGACTCTGTTTTAAAATTTACCACATTAGGGAGGTGTTTTAGAAAAATATATTACTATACAGTATACCGAATTATTGCAGTTTCAGTATTTTTGATTTATTTATGTATTCTTGTTTAAGCTGATTTTTGTGATATTTATTTAATTTTATTAAAAGTAAATTTTTTTTTTTTTTTTACATGATTGTGTGTTTCAAACTTTTTTTATATTCATGATATCTACTAGACCCTTGTTCGGAAATATTTCTGTATGTTACAGGTCTACAATTTTAAAAAAAATTTCATGAAAAACAGTGTACCGCTTTTGCTACAGAAATCTAGACATCAGTGAAACTCCCAAGTGGGTAAATACCATTAAAAAGCAAGTGCTTAAAAAATAAAACCATTTATACACAACATATGTAAATAATAATCTCCTTTATGGACACCCATTACCGGAGTATCCAAATTCTATGCGTTGCACAGACCTTATTCCGCTTCTTTTGGAAGTAGGAGATTCTACAATCATAAAAATACACATATATAAATTCCTCATATTACATCATATTTTTTACATAAATACATAATCACAAACATCACACATTTAGAAATTAGTTACAACTTACAACAACATCTATGTCTTAGTAATGAGCAATGGAATAAAGCCCTTCTCACACAGGGTGGAAAACAGGAAAGGCACAATACAGCAGTAGGTATCAACCATCCACTCTATAGAGACAGCTTCCAATAGGTTTTAATAGCAACAATACCACTTCTTAGCTTGAAGCCCCCTCCCTCTTGCACACCTGAGCCCTTATGGGATTCCCACCTTCCTGCTGGGCAGGTGGAACTTCTGGTGTGTACTGGGATGGACTGAAGAGGCCCACCTATTCCTTCCTCTTCAGTCCAGAGTCCGGGTCCCATGACAACCACCGAAAATACAGCAACATAGTTGGCTAACAGAAAAATAATCTCGGACTCACAACACACCAGCGACCAGCATCCATAATAGAGGAAATGTACCTTCTGTCCAGGATTTCACCCTGCGATCCTGTTCATATCCTCCCCTCTGCCTCAACCCTGAGGAGGTGGAGGCACTTTGAACACCGAGGCAATGGATTCTGGAAAGGGCATCTGCGTTCTGGAGTGCCTTTCCAGGTCAGTGTTCCACCGCAAGTTAAGCTCCTGTAGAGAGAGAAACCACCTTGTTACCTGTGCATTGGCTGTCTTTTTTCTCCTCATCCAAGCTAGATGAGCGTGGTCAGAAATCAGGCTGAATTTTCTCCCTAACAGGTAATAGCATAGAGAGTCTAGTGCCCACTTGATTGCCAGGCACTCTGGCTCTACTACATTTTTTTCAGCCTGAGTCTGTGTTCTGCTTAGAAAAACTACAGGATGATCCTCTCCATCAATAACCTGGGACAATGACCTGCCCCCAATCCTACGTCTGAAGCATCAGTTTAAACCACAAATTCTTGTGAAAAATCACCAAAATTTGCCATCAGCACAGTGCCTATTTTATCCTGCATCCTCATTCCATTTAATCATTACTGACTTGCAGCCTTTGGTCAGATCAGAAAGGGGGGCTGCCATGGTTGAAAAATTAGGAACGAATCATCGGTAGCCAAAGACCCCTAAAAAGGCTCGGACCTGTTTCTTGGTGAAGGGACGGGGCCAGTTCTAAATTGGTTCCACCTTGTTCACCTGAGAAGTCACCAAGCCCCTTCCTACAATGTATCCCAGGTACTTTGCCTCTTTAAAACCAACCACACATTTTTCGGGGTTCACTGTGAACCTTTCCATTTTCTAGACTATTCAGTACCGCCTAGACCTTCGACAGGTCAGTCTCCCAGTCTGCTGAAAAATACGATATCATTGAGATAGACCGATGCATATGCTTGATGGGGGCGTAACAGCTTGTTCATGACCTGTTGGAATGAGGCCGGGGCATTCTGCAAGCTGAATGGCATTCTTTTTATACTGGAAGTAACCGTCTGGTGTGGAGAAAGCAGTTTTCTCCCAGGCCTCTTTGGCCAAGGGTATCTGCCAATACCCCTTTGTTCAAATCCGGCCTAATCTCTCTATTACTTCTCCACTCGGGGCATGGGATACCCATCAAACCTCCATATCTCATTTAACATTCAGAAGTCATTGCAAAATCGCAGGGTCCCCTTGGGCTTCGGCATTAACATGATGGGACTGGACCACTCACTCCTCCTGATTCCTCAATGACCCCAAGTTCTAACATTCTTGGTATCCCCTTGGACACAGTTTTCCTCCGGAGTGCGATATGGTTTTACAAGGACCTTGGAATTTTTTTCAGTCACGATATTATGTTCTATCAGATGGGTGAGCACGAGTAAGCCCGAAAACTTGGTTTTATTCCTCTGGAGGAACTCTTTACCTGCTGTCTTTAAGACTTAGAAAGGGTCAGGTTCGTTTTAACACTGTCAACCCCAACTTGGGGCACAACCCTGGCACCTCAAAAGGCCCCCCCACCTAACCAGGAATTTACCTTCCACAGTGGGTATCAACACAGATACCCGGTCCCCCACCTAGAATGGTCTTAGCCTGTCCCCTCTTATGTACATTCAGCTTTGGGTCTCTTGGTCACTCAGGAGATGTTCCTTGACCAAGGGCATGACCGAGGCAATCCATTCCTGTAACTGGGAAACAAACTCTACAACACTCTGATGGGAACTGGTCTCGCTCTCCCATGTTTCCCTCACCAGATCGATTAATCCTCTAGGCCGCTGGCCGTTTACCAATTCAAACGGGGAAAATCCGATGGAAGCCTGGGGAACTTCTCGAATGGTGAAGAGAGCGTCCGGGAGTAGGCAGTCTCAATTTTTCCCATCTTTTTTACCACTTTTTTCAACATTAATTTTAGTGTTTTTTTGAACCTTTCTACCAGGCCGTCTGTTTGCGGGTGGTAGACAGAGGTTCGCAACTGTTTAATGTTAAATAGCTTGCATTCATCTGCCATTACTTTAAACATAAAGGTAGTACCCTGGTCTGTGAGGATTTCCTGGGGGAAACCTGTCATGGTGAATATGTTGAACAAATCCCGAGTGATGGTCTTAGACGAGGTCTTTCTTAAAAGAATTGCCTCTGAATAGCGAGTTGCATAATCTAGAATCACTAGGATGTATTGATGCCCCCTAGCTGCCTTTACGAGGGGCAATATCCATAGCTATTCACTCAAAGGGAATTTCAATTACAGGTAATGGCACCAAGGGGTCACAGAAATGTGCTATTGGCGCTGTTAGCCGGCACTTTCCGCAGGAAGCGCAAAACCGTTTAACCTCTTCCTTAATTCCTGGCCAGAAAAAACGGTCAGTAATATGGGCTTCTGTTTTGTCAGCCCCCAGGTGACCCCCTTATACCTTTTTATGCCCCTATTTAATGTACAGCGCTGCGTAATATGTTGGCGCTATATAAATCCTGTTTATTAATAATAATAATAATAATGCGCAGTTTCCAAAATCATCCCCCTATACTGCTGGGGTACAAGCAACTGTTCAACCCGCTGCTTGCGTATTCTGGTGACCCGGTACAGTAAGTCTCTGTTAACCGCAAAATGGGGAAATCTTTCCTTAGCCCCAGGTTCTTGAGGTACTCCATCCACTACTGTAATCTGGGCCCTTACATTCACCAAAGTAGGGTCGCTCAACTGGGAAGTACAAAGTTCCCCTTTATTTACTTTTAAACCCGGATCAATGAGGCTAGAGGATGATTCCCCCTCATCATCTCCCACCATAACATGGAATGGGAAAACCGCCCCCCCCCCCTCAGAGGACTTGCCAGGCTTGGGATCAGTATTAACCCCTAACCTTTCTTTTAGGGAAATTTCTTCATCAACATTTCCAACCTGGTGGGGCTGTACCAGAATATTTCACTCCCAAATAATAGGGGGAGCATCCTCTACCCACTTAATAGGCATTTTTTCCTGTTCCTCCCCCCACAAACTCCAAAACAAAGAAAAGTCCTGTCCCAATATCACCTCACATATTAGACTTCTTACCACCCATACAAGTTGAGTAACCGTGCCCCAGTTTGTGCTGATCTGGACCGGCACTGTCAGGTATGTCTTGGTATCACCATGTAAACACATTATACGGAGAGGTTTTCCCCCTCCCTGCAGGGAATTTGGGGCCCTAATGTGGCCGTAGGCCAAACACTGCCAGCACTGTACAGGGTCTCCTCTCTGAGGTGTGACATCTCAAGGTTGGAACTCCTGCTGGAAAGACGGTGAACCTTTGAGTGTAGTCATATGGGTTCCAGGGTTCCTCCGGACAGCATTATCTCCTGGTGAGGGAGGCCTGGTTCTCCTGGTGGAGGTGGCATTTTGGAGACGGTTTAATGACAACAACTCCTCTGTGACGATGTATTGCTCCACAAATTCCACCAGCTAGTCTGCTGTTTTAGGGTCCCCATGACCTCTGCAACTCCTCAGGCAGGGACCGCAGAAACTGGTTGACCACAAATTGTTCAACTATCTGGAGACCAGTCAGTGTCGCAGGCTGCAGCCACTTGGTAGCCAATTGTATGAGATAATGCATCTGGGACTGGGAGGATAGATGGATGCGGTATCTCCACCTAAACACCCGATGCGCCCTGACTGCGGTAGTAACTCCCAGATGGGCAAGGATCTCTGCTTTGTCATAAATTGAGGAGTCCATTGGGGTAAGGTAATAATAGGCCTTTTGTGGCTCCACAGGCAGGAAGGGGGGGATGAGGCCAGCCCATTTATCTCGGGGCCACCTTCCCTTTTTAGCAGTCCTCTCAAATGTTAATAGAAGGGTTTCAACAACGACTGTGAGTTTCAACTTTTGGTGGAAATGGCTGGCTCCCCCCATAGCCTGGTCGCTAGAGGCAATCCTCATGGTTTCTTGCCCCTCTGTTAGCCGCTGCACAGTTTCAGCCAACATGCTTGATTGTGCTTCTGTGGAATCCAATAAGGCCGCAGCTTGGGCTGCTTCCCTAGGCGCTACCATCTGCGCCTCTGTGGCTTCCTGCTGGCTAGCCGCGCTACTCTGCAGCTGTACCGTGGCCAGTGTCAGTTGTCGCAGCAGCAGCAAAATTTGTGAGCCTTGCCCTTTAAATGTCACTTTTCATTTTTAAACCAAAACTTTTTCTGCAATGCTGCTGCCTGCTTCCTAGCACCAGCTGTTAAGTCTGGGTAATAGCTCAGACCTCAGCCAGCACGCTTCTCACCAAAATAGTGTATCACAAGTCTTTTTTGGGATATTTAAAAAAACAGCGTCAGCTTTTCAGCAACCCAGGGGGGTATAAACAAAACATAAAATGGCTTACTTCAGCCTAGTTGTGCAATTGTCCATAGTCCTTCAGAATGTCCCCACAATAAGGTTGAGTCCAAGACAAGTATCCCATGAGGGTCCAATTCCAAGCCCGGGGTTTCCACAGTCCATAAATCAAACGAAATCAAATTAGCTATTAGTTACTATACGTGCACCTTTTTCTCTGAAATATCTTTTCATCATTTGTAAGATTAAATCTTAGTAAGTACTATGACATTGACATGTACTCCATTATCATGTTACACACTATCCCATGCCACATTGAAATCCTACATACTCATACAAATATAAGTATAGTTGCGTTTTCTTACATCAAGATAATTATTATATGATTGATGAATTTACACCATGTGGACTTACATCATTATACCCTCTGTACTGTTTTAAAGATTTTATGATTTTACAACTATGTTATGAGCAAAAACTCCCATGTGGAACTTACAATAACACTACAATGTTTAATTGTTTAAACATTTATGCATGTGGAATATTGTACCTAATCATGTATATATATGCTCTATGTTTATGTGCAGTTATACAAAATGTCCTACCAAGTCCCCTGAGGAAGTCCTAAGTAGGCGAAACACGTCTGGTCACAGGATTTCTAATTGTTTATATAGAAAAATTCAGTAGGAATCTACTGTCTAGTACATGATCTTGTTTCCCCCCCTCAGAATATAGAGCAGTCAGGAAGACCAACATCTTTGTGAAAATGTAATCTATATGAAATCAAATTAGCATCTACAGCTTCCCATGTAATAGCAACACCACTTCTTAGCTTGATTCCCCACAAGCTTGTTTGCAGGCTACTTCCTGCGATTCTACTTCCCCCTCCCTCTTGCTATTACACCTGAACCCAACTACCAAAAATACAGCAACATAGTTGCCTAACAAAAAAAAAATCTCTGAATTCTTTACCAACACACCAGTTTAAAAGGACCAGCGTCCATATATAGGGTAAATGTACCTTCTGTCCAGGATCCCACCCTGCGATCCTGTACAGTATTCGTAAAGGAGAATAATAATTTATGTTGTATATGAATAGTTTTATTTTTAAAGCATTTGCTTTTTAATGGTATTTAATATATTGTGTTTTATAATATAGTTTAAAACTGTTTGTTCTGGCATTGAAAGTCCCATTACGGGGTCATTTACCATTTGTGCAAACTTGTATATTTTAGGGATGTGGCCATGTTGAAATAAGTGATTGGGTTAGGGATAGCCTCTTTTCTTTTCCAAAAAATATGTAATATATGTATATTTTGTAATATTTTCTTTTGTTATATTTATTTAGGCTTCATATCCTAAAAACTAAATTGCAGTAGGCTCATTTGATTTAGGCATAATTGTTTTTGTCATAATGATCGTTTTCAGTAATATAGGGCAACAGGAGCTAAAACTAACAGTGACATGGTTGAAAGTAAACATTTTTATAGCCAATGCCACCTTAATATTAGCTTTATAAGTTGAACTATAATAGCCACTAGACAACTATAAGACTGTACTGGACAAAAGCTCCAACCTGGACTGGTGAACCATACTATGATGTAGAGAATTTAATATTAACATGGGTATCTTGATTAGTTACTAAAATCTATGATTGTCAGTGCCAGTGCAATGAAAAGCTCAAGTGTATTAAGCAACTGCCGTATTATTGATATGATATGATTGGGGAAGATTTACAAAGCACCAGGACCTGATGGATTACATCCACATATCCTCAAATAGCTGATGGTTATTTTAGAGCCATTTTTTCTAATTTTTAGAGACTCTTTAGTCACTGGCATGGTAACGATGGACTGGCATAAGGCCAATGTGGTTTCTATCTGCAAAAAGAAAGCAGAGTCATTACCAGGTAACTACAGACCGGTGGGTTTAATGCCCATAGTTAGAAAGGTCCTAGAGAATTTGATAAAGAACCACATAGGGGAGTTTCTACTAGAAAAAAATATTATAAGTGATAGTCAGCAAGGCTTCAAGAAAGACCAAAGTTGTCAAACAAATTTACTCTCTTTTTATGAGGAAGTAAGTAAACAGGTAGACAGTGGAATAACAGTTGATATAGTGTACTTGGAATTTGACCCAGTACCCCTCAGACGGTTAATATGCAAGTTAGGGTCGATAGGTTTAGAAAAGTCATTCTGTAAATGGATAGAGAACTGGCCTAAAGACCGCATCCAGAGAGTTATAATTAATGATTCATACTCTTAATGGTCTAAGGTTATTAGTGGTGTACCCCAGGGTTCAGTGTTAGGTTAGTTAGTGTTTAACATCTTTATAAATGATATAGAGTTTGGGATTAAAAGTACCATTTCTGTGTTTGCAAATGACACCAAACTATGTAATGGACTTAAGTCCATACAGGATGTCTATAATCTACAAGTAAACCTGGATGTACTGTTTGATTAGGGAGCCAAGTGGCAAATGACATTTAATATAGATACATGTAAAGGTATGAACTTGGGAGCTAACAACATGCATGCTTCATACTGTCTAGGGGGAATACACTTGGGGGAGTCAGAAATGGAAAAGGATCCGGGGGTTCTGGTAGATCATGGACTTAATAACAGCATGCAATGCCAAGCTGCAATATCTAAAGCTAGCAAAGTACTTTCTTGTATTAAAAGAGGAATAGACTCCAGAGATGGAGACATAATCCTGCCCCTGTACAAAGCATTGGACAGACCACATCTGGAATATGCAGTCCAGTTTTGGGCACCAGTTCACAAAAAGGACATTGTGGAATTGGAGAGAGTGCAGAGAGGGGCAACTAAACTAATAAAAGGAATGGAGGAGCTAAGCTACGAGGAGAGATTAGCTGAAATGAATCTATTCACCCTTGAGAAGAGATGTTTAAGGGGGGATATGATCACCCTGTATAAATATATAAATGGTCCATATAGAAAACTATTTTCCCAATTATTCACTTTGAAATCATTACAAAGAACAAGAGGGCACTATTTGCGTCTAGAGGAAAAGAAGTTTAATCTATGGATAAGGAAGGGATTCTTCACTGTTACGTCTGGGAAAATGTGGAATTGGCTCCCTCAGGAAGAAGTTTCAGCAACTACTATAGATTTCCTTTAAGGAAAAGATGGATGTTTTTCTTGAAGCACAGAATATAACTGGGTATTAGGGATTTTAAATAAAGATAACAGAGACTGTTGATCCAGAGAACATCCGATTGCCTCATGGAATCAGGAAGGATTTTTTTTTTTGCTTTTTTTGCCTTCCTTTAGACCAACTATGTCTTATAGGGTTTTATATCTGGGATAAGTTTATTTTCCTAGTGGTTGAACTTGATGGACTTTTGTGAACTTGATTAACTTATTTTGACTTGTAGCAAAATGTCAGAAATTTCTTTGAAAACCATGTGCATTGAGCACTAATCAAAGTTAGCTGTGTCTACAAAGTATCTCCTAGAACATTTTGTAAATACTTGTTCATCCTGCAAATAAACTCATTAGATAGGCATGTTCTTTGATAACAAAGCTTTAACTCCTGGAAAAAATCACTGCAGTGTTGTCACCCTTGCTGCCGTTGTAGGTGCTTAGATGTTGGCACTGTTGTGTGCCCTATTAGTTATATGTCATGTTTAGTTATTTCATTATCATTTCAATTTCATTTCATTACTGTGCTTTCAGGAACATTGGGGGATAATGTAAATAATCATGCTCAGTAACATCCACTCCCATCAGCAGACTGGTGTGTTGGTCAGAAAGGACATAAATGTACTGTATGTACAGACAATAATATAACTATTTATAGACAACTGAACCCTTTTAAAAAGTGGGGAGAGGGAACAGAAATTCTTGGTATTTTTCTTTACTACACAATAGGCCTGATTTATTAAACCTCTCCAAGGCTGGATAGGATACACTTATCACGGTGAAGCTGGGTGATCCAGCAAACCTGGAAATTATTTTAATAGACCTTTTCCAATTTTTTTTTATTATTAAGGTAAATTAACTCGGTGCAAGCTAGGTACATAGTAGGTTAAACTGAAAATCCTAGTATTTTTCTTTAGTATAGAGCATACAAGGAACCTTGTAGGTCCTTTTTTACAAGTCTTAGTTTATTGGGATATCTATTCCAAATAACCTTAGGACTTCATAATTGGTTGTATAAAATAAATATGCTGTTCTGTTAACATATCATATCTAAAGGAGGTTTTCTACCTTTCACCTAAACAGTATCTCCTGGGCTGCCAGGAGATGCTCAGACAATTTGTAACTTTATTCCGGATACTAATTCCCAAAGAGGGACTATGACAACCATAAAATGGATAGCACTGAGATTAATGTCTTGAAATGGAGCTTGCAAGAGAGTCTTTGTGCTGTTATCATTATATCACCCCTGGGGCCAGATTAAAATAAGCATAGTGTTCTCGGAAGTGGAATTTTCTCTTTGTGGAGAGGGAAGTATAATAACTACAAACAGAAGTATTATGTTATACAGCAATGTCTTGTCAGGGATAAAAACAGATTCATTCTGGTACTCTGTATACAACACTAACATCACAAAACACCACAGAAATAATTAGGAAATGTCAAAAGCACATTAATTAGCATTATTATGGAAAAATATAAATACATATTTGTAGTACATGTCACTTTACTGTCTTTTAATATAGAGTAAGTTTTCTAGAATTATAATCAGTTTGGTTCAAGGCCTTTTTAGCCAAACTGGTCCAAAAATTCCGGATTCGGAATGTCTCTAATTCAAACTCCATTGAAGCAATTGGGGAAAAATTCTGTTTGTTGTTTAGTCAGCTCATTTAAAGGATGGACTATTAGTGGAACTAGTATTTGCACCCAGACACTCATTAGGAAAACTTAAGGTTGTACTCACACCTGAGGGTTCTTGTTATGTCATTACAATAAACTACAGCAAACTAGTACTTGTCGATTCAAGGCAAAGTATCATGCTCACAGCAAGGTCTTAAAATAATTGTCTTTAGTTTTTATAACATAAATATCAAACCAAAAGTCTTGTCAGTCTTATGGATGCTGTCAGTCACTGCAGACAGTGATTACCTGAACAAGCAGAGTGAAATCAATGTCACTGTATCAATAAGTTGGAGACCAGGAGACAAAATAATAAACCAGCCAAAGGCAGCACTATCCCACAGACATCACAAATCTAACACAAAGTCCAAGCAGAATATGTTGAGATACACTGTCTAGATTTGTTGTTGTGGATGGTATATACAGTGCATTATTTTTTTTACAGGGATTTAGGGTATTAAAGCGGTTAAGGCTCTTCTCCTAGCATATGTTCACATTGAAAAGTGATTGTTACATACATAGTTACATGGTAAGTCAGGTTGAAAAAAGACAAAAAGCCTTCAACCTCTAGGGAAATAAACATATCCCAAATATAAAACTCTACAGACATAGTTGATCCAAAGGAAAGCAAAAAAAAAACATTTTGCTCCAACGGAAAAAAATCCTTCCTGATTCCATGAGGCAATCAGATGTTCCCTGGACCAATAGTCTGTTATCTTTACTTTAAATCTTTAATACCCACTTATATTCTGTCCTTCAAGAAAAGCATCCAGCTTTTTCTTAAAGCAATCAATAGAACTTGCTGAATATACTTCCTAAAGGAAGCCTATTCCACATTTTCACAGACTTTACAGTGAAGAATCCCTTCCTTATCCGGAGCGTAAACTTCTTTTTCTCCAGACGCAAAGAATTCCCTCTTTGTAACGATCTTTAAGTGAATAGTTGGAAGTTCTGTAAATAGACCATTTACATATTTATATAGAGTGACCATATCACTCCTTAAATGTCGCTTCTCAAAGAAGAATAAATTCAGTTAAGGTAATCTCTCCTCATAGCTGAGCTCCTCCTTTATTAGTTTATTTCCCCTTCTCTGCACTCTCTCCAATTCCACAATATGCTTTTTGTAAACTGGGGCTTAGAACTGGATTGCACATTCCAGATGTAGTCTTACCAATGCCTTGCACAGGGGCAGGATAATGTCTCGATCTCTGTAGTCTATTCCTCTTTAAAGTACTTTCCTTGCTTTAGATATTGCAGCTTGGCATTGTATGCTAATCTTAAGTCTATGATCTACCAGAACCCCCAGATCCTCTTCTATTCCTGACTCCCCCAAATATATTCCCTCTAGACAGTATGGAGCATGCATTTTGTTAGCACCCAAGTGCACAATTTTACATTTCTTAATGTTAAATGGCACATTTGCCACTTAATTGCCCAATCAAACTGTACATACAGGTGTGGTTATAGATTTTAGACATCCAGTATGGATTAAAGTCCATGACAAAGTGTCATCTGCAAACACAGAAATGGTAATTTTAATCACAAACACTGTATCATTTATAAAGATGGTAAACTGTAAAGGTTCTAACACTGAACCCTGGGGTACACCACACCACCTTAGACCATTAAGAGTATGAATCTATGAATCAATAATCACTTCTCTCTGGATGCAGTCTTTAAGCCAGTTCTCTATCCATTTACAGATTGTCTTTTCTAAGCCTATTGACCCTAACTTACATATTAACAGTCTGTGGGGGACTGTTTCAAATGCTTTAGCACAGTCCAAGTATACTGTGTCAACTGCTAACCCACTGTCTACCTGTTTACTTACTTCCTCATAAAAGGAGAGTAAAATTGTTTGACAACTTTGGTCTTTCTTGAAGCCAAGCTGACTATCACTTATAATATTATTTTCTAGCTATGTGGCTTCTCTATGTGGTTCTTTATCATACTCTCTAGGACCTTTCCAACTATGGACGTTAAACTTACTGGTCTGTAGTTACTTTGTAATGACTTTGCTCCCTTTTTGAAGATAGGAATCAAACTACTAATCACTGATTAAAGAGTCCCTAAAAATTAGAAACAATGGCTTTGAAATAACTGTGCTCAGCTCTTTGAGGACAGGTGGATGTAATTCATCAGGTCCTGGCGCTGTGTCAACCCTAATTTTGCCCAACTGTTTCTAAATCATATCAATTTTGAGCCATTGTGGCTCATTTAAGGCAGTCACATTGCTATTATGAATTTGGACTTGGAGCTCTGCCATTTTCCTTCGTGTACACAGAGCTAAAAAAGTGTTTACTAAGTCTGCCTTTTGTTTATCTACATTGACCAACCAGGAGGCAACATTTAAGTAGCCTACATGCTCAGATCTGATCTTTTTGCCTTACTTTCCTTTGCAATCTGACTTTCATTTTGAAGTTTTCCACATTTTATCTCCTTTTTACATCTTTTGTTATATTTTTTATAGTTTTCAAATGATGAAGGTGATGCTTCATTTTTAAATTTTTGGAATGCCATTTTCCTTATGACTTTTTTAACATTAGCTGAGGGCCACATGGGGTTTACTTTTAGCCTCTTAACCTTATTACCCATTGGAATATAATTTTCAGTGTGTTTCTGTAGAGCAGACTTGTTACCCATTTCTACTCTGTGTTCTTTGAGGACAATATTCTCTCCCAGTCCAAGTCACAGAGAGCCATCCTTACTAATAGAAAATTTGTTCTCCTAAAATTGAATGTTTTTATTCTTTCTGTTTTCTTCCTGTTTTCAGCTTACATTAAAATAAATCATATTATAGTCACTACTACCCAGATTCTCTTTTATATGCACATCAGCTCTACATTGTTAGAATAAACTAGGTCCAGCGGAGTATATTTTCTAGTTGGGGCTTTTATAAACTATACTATAAAATTATCTGTAATAAATTCATCAATTTCCTCCCTTTTGACCTGTAGTGCCATTACTCCAGTCAATGTCAAGGTAGTTAAAATTTCCCAATATTAAAACAATACCAAATTTTGAAGCCGTTTCTATCTGTGATAGTAGTTGATTCTCTATTTCTTCCTTAGCACTGGGGGGAGGGGGGAGGGCTATACCAGACTCCAATAATTACCTGTGTATTATGCATCCTATATTCAACTCAACTTCACCCATAATGTCTCAACCTCATTGCTTGCTCCATTAACAATTTCTTGTTTCACATTTACTTTCAGATCACTTCTCACATACAGACAGTCACCACCACATTTTTGTTTGACTCTGTCTTTACGAAAGAGAGTATAACCAGGAATATTGACAGCCCAGTCAAGTGAAGAACTAAGCCAGCATTAAGCAATACAAACTAAGTCATAAGATTCTTTATTCATTAAGGCTTCCAACTGCCCTTTTTTGTTTGCCAGGCTTTTAGCATTAGTGAATAGGCTCTTTAAACCATTACTACATTTACCAGCACTGTTTGCCAAATTCTTGTGTTTGTCAGTACATTTAGTACTGTGCAATCCAATGTTTGTGTGTAACATGGGAAACTCCCTATACTTATCCATAACCCTCCCCCCATCTATTCCTACTCCACCCTCCACTAGTGACTGACTCCTGTCTGACTTTTTTGCCACCCACCACATACCTTAGCAAATTTGTTAGGGTGCACAAACACAGGGCTTGCCTTCCTTTTTAGGGTGCCCCTACCACTCCCAATAAATACAGTAACCCAACTCCCTATATGTTCCTCCATGATTAACCTCTCCACCTCCCACATCTATGCCATTAACTACCTGCTCAGTAAGCAGGAGACCCCTCTCAAGGTGATCAAGTGATCTCCGCAATAGGCTTCTCCATATCTCCAATGTGAGATTCAAGACGGGCGACTTGCTTACATCTGTCAAAGCACTTTTCACCTAGGAGCTATTGCTCGATTTGTGCATTCATATGGCAGACTATGCGCTGAACAAAACCTTCCCCCTTCTGCTGCTCATTTTCCCAGTTGCAGTATTAATTTCACAGAGTTATAAAAGTTTACTTACAGTTTGTAGTTAGTTTACCTTCTTAGGCAGTATGAATACTAAGTATTTTTTTAATGTAAAACCGGTATATTTAAAAATACTTAGTATTTAAAATTTTCTGCCTGGTCCAGTCTCTCAGCCGCACGGTGCTGCCCTCCAGCCACACACTTCCGAGCTGATGCCCAGCTTGCATCTGTTTACCCTGGCTCATGTCCCCAACGTTCACACGCTGGGGATGCAGATGCCTGCCAGACATCGTCAGGGGGAAGAAAAAGCCTGGCATCGCAGGAGGAAGCCATGGGCATCACTGGAGGATGCTGCTGGCACTGCTGGAGGATGCCGCTGGATTGTGGGAACCAGGTAGGGCTTTTTATCTCCCTGGCAATTCCACCCCGATTGTGGCTCTGGGTTACTGCTTTTGTTATGGAAAATCCACCCTGAGCCACACTCCGGAATACTGCCAGGGAGGTTAAAGATTGTTGGCAAATACAGAAAGACTGTGGGCCTGATTTATTAAAGCTATCTAAGACTGGAGAAGATAAACTATCTTGGGTGAACCTGGGTATTTCAGCAAACCTGTAAATCATTTTTTATTTCCTCAAACTAGTTGTACCCCATAAACATCAGTGAAGTATAGTTTGTGTATGTGACACCCCTTTCTGACTCCCACTGCTGCTTTCCTCCTTCTTTTCTTCAGTCAATTTATTCTCAACAGGGGTTCAGTGGAACCCTAGGGTTCCTCCACATGTTGCCAGGGGTTCCTTGAGCTATGGGCAATTTGTGACTCTCGGGTCAATTTTTCAGATTGCAATGATCTTTTTGACTATGTGTAATGGTGGCAGCCTTCCCAATGACCAGCAATGGTAGAGGCATTCTCCCTACTGGTCCCCACAATTATGAACTTTGAGGTCTTGGTATACTGCATTAATTATATTAACACTTTTTAGCTAGCATTAAAGTAAAAAAAAGTTCATTATTTTATTTTTTTAACATCTAGGTGCCTTATGCGCTCCACCTATCAGATGATGTAGTTCACAGTGAGAGAATTTCAGCAGCAAACTCCCCCAATCCAGTAGTGGGCTGGACTAGGCGTGGCTAAGTGTTGGCTTGCAAGCTACAGGATTGTGCATTGGAAATGACAAAAATAATTGCCACCCCCTACACTCTCTTCTCATTTTGCTGCAGTGTAAGCAGGCACAGTCTACATAAAGGTTGCAACCCAGCTCTAAATTCAGAAACAGCGCAGCATTGTTGCCACACCATTGCAGAAAGCTACTTTAAACGGACTGGCAGAATCAACAGGTATTTGTGGGACTTCAAAGGAAGAAAGAAACCTGTGTATATGCACTTATAATTTAAAAAAGTTTTGATCCACTCTAATAGGAGAAATGTTTAAATTATTTTTAACTCACTGGGATGTAGGACTGAAAGCTGTATTTTGGGCATATTATAGCTGAATGATTATGACTTTGAGGGCAGATTTACATCAAATTTCCTTATTTTCACTCACTTAATATTATTATCTTTTTTGCTCCAGTAAAAGAGCTGGCTAAGTACCGGAATACATTTAAAGAAGATATATATCAAAACAACGATTTGCTATTATTTGCGACTGTAATAAACCAGTCAATTTTATATATTTCTTCTGCAGTGGCTTACATCAAAATGACTGCAAAAGAGACATATCTAATTTTCAGATTAAATGTACCTGATATGCTCCAAATGCATAAATAGTGCCATTTGCAAAGTGTGATCTACTTTCTAATAGGCCTAAATAATTGAATCTAAATATTTTCTTCGACCGCCAGTTTTCCTCATTTGTCATTCTGCTTTCTGGTTTTTAAACTCTGCAAAATGTCAAGGCAGAGGGGAAACAATTCTGGCTATTTTGGTATGCTGTAAACAAATAAAAATTTACGTTCACCTCTACCACCGTTTCCTTGTTGCATTCAATTATTTTCAGCCAGCCTGATAGAGTGTGAATTTTAAGGATGTGACAGAGGAAAGAGCACAATGCACAAAGCACACAGGCCGTGTTTTACTGCAAAAAGCGTATAAATATTTGAGCGTTTGGACTGCTATTTCTGAATGAGTGAAGCGTTTCTAACCGACGGGCTTTAAAATACATCTGAAAGTTTGCTTGCAAAACTTGTGAATGAATAATTCTCTAACTCCTGCTGTTCATCCTCTCCTGGGTGTCTAACCTGCAGAGCAGACTTTGAATAAATGAAGAATTTTAGAGGTTCACAAAGGTTATATATTTTTTGTTTGTGCTGCATGCATACGTCATAATAAATGGATTGGCACCTTTTTAACTAAAGTAACTCATGAACTTAAAATTAGTATACTCAACTTAGAAGAAACAACTTTTTTGCAATCTTTTATTTCTATTGCACCTTTTAGAGTCAATAGTCATGTAATATAGTTAATATTAAAGGAAGCTTGCAATCCAATAATCTTACTATAGTCAAAGTTTAGTGTCCCTAATTGTCTAAGGACAATTTTTGGAGAAGCCAATAACCCTACCAATTTTTTTTTTTTTTTGGAATGTGGGCGGAAACCTACATATACACAGGGATACAAACATACAAATTTAATCCAAATAGCGCCTTGACTAAATTCAAACCTGTAACCTGATGCTACATGGTCAGGGTTCAAACCTAGGACCCTAATGCTGCAAGACAATAGGACTAGCTACAGAGCCACTATAACTTTTTATGAAGTTAAAAAAATACACAAAAATATATGGTAATGTGTTCTGGTATTGTTTTGAGGGGGATTATTATGCCCATAATTTGATTTGTTTAAATTAACAGAACAAACATTTATTTAGTGGTACACTAAAGAGGTAATTATTGTGAAAGCTGTTGTTAATAATGCCATGAAAAGATAATCAGATCTGTCAAGATGGCTTTAAAGTAACATTAGTTTTGGTAAAGCTAGTTTGGGATTTAGGTGATTGGCTTAAAAAAATAGGCAGTAGTTATTTCTTATTTTTACATTATAACTACTTCCTCTTATTTAAAATGTAACCTGAAAGCTCTTCTTTGATTAAGTTGCTATGCTTTCATATACTTCTGGTGGTCCTAGCACTGTGGAGGAGTCATTGCAAGCACATAAATCATTGGGAGTGATTGAAATAATAGGCTGAATTTTATGTATTAGGACAAAGTATAATGTTAGGGAACACAATAAATGTAGCTGCAGTTGAGATACACAACTAGTAGTTAGACCAAGGACCCACCAACTACCTCAATTTTGAGATGCTATACAAAGTTTCAGTCAGAGAGAGTCTAAAGTGAGACAGCTTTAGGGCCTTGTAAATTTTTTGTGGGTTTTTTTCACCCTCAAACTCATCTATGATAAATTATATGAACAGAATAAACCTAATCTACCTAGAGACCTATAAGGTTTTAAGGACTTCCAAATTGAAGATTTTAGAGCACTAAAAATGCTACAGGAACTCTATGAGGAAAGCCACATAACATCTCACTGCCCCCTGGACACTTCGGAAACATTACCGAACCCACGAATACAACGTCCATGTCCAAACTTTTGTGAATGCTTTCACCAAAGATATTATGGACTTCGATTTTCATACCATACATCCCCCCCCCCCCAACTTCACCACACGCCATAAACAAGCACTTAAAAATCTACAAGACACCATCAGGGATACTTATAGAGCCACTAGATGTGAAAACCATTGGGATCTTTTTCAGCGAATACTTAATTATTGGCACTTGACCCCTTACAAATTATCTAAATTTTCTGATTTCCATTCGACATACTGCTGGAGAAACTGTGGGGAGATAGGATCATTACCGCATATCCTTTGGTTTTGAAAATCTCAGTAGGCCCTACTGGAATCTAATATTTAGGTTGCTTTTTGACGTCACACTCATACAAATATCACCCACACCTGAATTGACTATCTTACATTTGGATACTGGACAATTTCCCCCTAGGGTCGGATCTATTATTATTCAGATTTTGTTACTAGCAAAAATGCATATTACCAAACTGTGGAGGACTACTCAAACCCCTACTCATAATGATGTTATATAATGATGTTATTGCGGATCTTAAACTTCGTTGTGCATATTAAAAAAATGGTCACTATTATAGATTCAAACTGTGACAAATTTTTTGTTAAGTGGGAAGTCTGGTTACTTCATCCCTCCTGTAATATTTTAAGTTAAATGGATATGTATAGTGGATACTGTACTTAAGTTGATTTCGAGTTTTACGTATTGGCCTGTGCAGTTGGTGCTCAACATTTCTAGATTTCTAAATTTCTATGTTTATTTGTTTTTCTTTTTAAATGTTAAACTTTTCCTTTTTTTCTCCCTCAAATGTGTATCTTTTTGCTCCTTTTATTGTATATTTTTGGTATGTAAAACAATAAACCTTTAATAAAGACTTATTGAACTATAAAAATCTACAAGACAATCCATCCATCACCATCAAGCCGGCCGATAAGGGCAACAACATAGTTATTATGGACAACTTTTCCCTATGAAAGAATGTGCCTTAAAATAATAAACAATCCTGAATGATATAGGATTATTCACACCACAGAATGAACATGTTTTATAACAAATACTACTCCCTTATTCTACATGCCCATTCTTCAGGCTGTATTGACACCAAAACAAAGAACTTCCTCTGGAATAAACACCCGGTCATACCTACATTTTACAGCTTTTCCAAGATCCATAAAAACCTGGCTGATCCTCCTGGCCAGCCGATTGTAGCAGGGATAAACTCAATTTCATCTACTGCCAGCGACATAGTTGACGCTTATCTGAGGGGTTATGAACCTACCATCTTACCTCAGGGACACTATTCAACTGCTACAACTATTACACAACATGACAGTTCCCCCTGACACCACCTTGGTTACAGTGAATGTTGAAGCCTTGTATAGCAGTTTACGACACACCAGAGGACTTCAAACCTTAGATGTGGAGGGTGGAGAGGTAATTTAGGATGAGCATGTAGGGTTAATGTAACTAGAGAGAGTGGAAGGGGCACCCAGAAAAGGACGGCCAGCCCTGGGTTTGAGCACTCCAACATGTTTGCAAAGTTATGTGAAGATCTGCAGGTTGCAGACCCAGTGGTGGCGACTCTAGATGTTACTGCTACCCCTAACAGCCAGGAGAGCAGCACATTTAGTAGTGGTGGGGAGGGAAACGCAGGAAGGAAAAGACAATTGGTTGTCATAGGGGATTCTTTTATCAGGAGGACTGATAGGATAGTTTGTCGCCCGGATCCCTTTAACCGAATAGTTTGCTGTCTCCCTGGTGCCAGGGTTCGGCATGTGGTGGACCGAGTGGACAAACTACTGGAAGGGGCTGGACAGGACCCAGCTGTCTTGGTCCATGTTGGAATCAATGACAATATAAATGGAAAATGGAGGATCCTTAAAAATCAGTTTAGGGAACTAGGTTTCAAGTTGAAGAAAAGGACCTTAAAGGCTATGTTCTCTGGAATATTGCCCGGGCAATGCGCAACACAGGAAAGGCAGAAGGTGCTTAGGCAGCTAAACACAGGGCTTATGTCTTGTTGTAGAAGGGAAGGGTTTGGGTTCATAGAGCACTGGGCTGACTTTTCATTGGGGTATAACCTGTATGCCAGAGATGGTTTGTACCTAAATGAAAGGATGGCTGCTGTGCTAGGAGAAAGATTTAGGGGAATTGTGGAAGGATATTTAAAACTAGGACAGAGAGGGGTGGGACAGTCAAATAGGTTTCAAAAAGGTTAGTCAGGAGTCAGACACTAGTGGAGGGTGGATTGGGGATAGTTGGGGGGAGGATTATGGATAATTGTAAGGAGCTTCCCATGTTACAAACAAACATTGTATTGTGCAGAACTAGTTGTACTGAAAAACAAAATGATTTGGCAAACAATGATGGTAACAGCAGCAATGGTTTAAAGAGCCTGTTCACCAATACTAGAAGTCCAGCAAACAAGATAGGAAAGTTGGAAGCCTTAATAAGTGAGGAGAATTATGACTTAGTTTGTATTGCTGAATCCTGGCTTTGTACTTCGCATGACTGGGCTGTCAATATTCCTGGGTATGCTATACTCTACGAAAGACAGAGTCAAACAAAAGGGTGGTGCTGTCTGTCTGTATGTGAAAAGTGATCTAAAAGTGAATGTGAAAGAAGAAATTGCAGAGGGAACAAGCGATGTGGTTGAGGCATTATGGGTGGAGTTGAATGTGGGGTTGAATAACAAACAATTAATGATTGGAGTCTGCTATAGGCCCCCCAGTGCTAAGGAAGAAATAGAAAATCAACTACTAGCACAGATAGAAAAAGCAGCAAAAAGTGGAAGTGTTTTATTCATGGGAGATTTCAACTACCATGACTTTGACTGGAGTAATGGCAATACAGGAACAGCAAAAGGGGGGAAACTTGTGAATTTAATATAAGATAATTTTATGGTACAGATTATAGAAGCCCCAACTAGAAATGATACTCTGCTGGACCTAGTTCTTTCTAACAATGCAGAGCTTATAACAAATGTGCAAATAAAAGGGAATCTGGGTAGCAGTGACCATAATATGATTTCATTTAATGTAAGCTGTAAACGGGAAGCAAAAACAGGAAAGATAAAAACATTTTATTTTAAGAGAGCAAATTTTCCATTATTAAGGGCAGCTCTCTGTGACTTGGACTGGGAGACAATATTGTCCTCAAAGAACACAGAACAAAAATGGGAATGTTTCAAGTCTGTTCTACAAAAGCAAACTGAAAAATATATTCCAATGGGTAATAAGATTAAGAGTCTAAAATTAAAACCTATGTGGCTTACAGCTGATGTTAAAAAAGCCATAAGGAACAAGAAAAGGGCATTCCAAAAATATAAAAATGAAGGATCACCTTCATCATTTGAAACCTATAAAGAATATAACAAAAGATGTAAAAAGGAGATAAAATGTGCAAAACGTCAAAATGAAAGTCTTATTGCAAAGGAAAGTACGGCAAACCCCCCTAAATTTTCAAATATATTAATAGCAAAAAGTTCAGATCTGAGCATGTAGGCCCCTTGAAGGATGTCGCTAGGTTGGTAACTGGGGATAAAGACAAGGCGGATTTACTAAACACTTTTTTTTAGCCCTGTGTACACAAAGGAAAATGGCAGAGCTCAAGTCCAAATTCATAATAGCAATGTCACTGCCTTAAATGAGTCACAATGGCTCAGAATTGATAGGACTGAGAAACAGCCGGGAACAATTAAGGTTGACAAAGCACCAGGACCCGATGGATTACATCCATGTGTCCTCAAAAAGCTCAGTTATTTCAAAGCCATTATTTCTAATTTTTAGAGACTCTTTAGTCACTGGCAAGGTACCCATGGATTGGCGTAAGGTCATTGTGGTTCCTATCTTCAAAAAGGGAGCAAAGTCATTACCAGGTAACTACAGACCCGTTAGTTTAACGTCCATAGTTGGAAAGGTCTTAGAGAGTTTGATAAAGTTTGAAAATAATATTAAAAGTGATAGTCAGCATGGCTTCAAGAAAGACAGAAGTTGTTAAACAAATTTACTCTCTTTTTATGAGGAAGTAAGTAAACAGGTAGACAGTGGAATAGCAGTTGATATAGTGTACTTGGACTTTGCTAATGCATTTGACACTGTACCCCACAGACGGTTAATATGCAAGTTAGGGTCGATAGGTTTAGAAAAGTCAATCTGTAAATGGATAGAGAACTGGCGTAAAGATCGCATCCAGAGAGTTGTAATTAATGATTCAAACTCTGAATGGTTTTAGGTTATTAGTGGTATACCCCAGGGTTCAGTGTTGGGACCTTTATTATTTAACATCTTTATAAATGATATAGAGTTTGGGATTAAAAGTAACATTTCTGTGTTTGCAGATGACTCCAAACTATATAATGGAATTAAGTCCATACAGGATGTCTAAAATTTACAACCAGACCTGGATGTACTATTTGATTGGGCAGCCAAGTGGCAAATGACATTTAATATAGATAAATGTAGATAAACGAGCAACTACAATCTTGATCGGAATCCTCAACTAGAAAAGAAACCTCATGGCACGTTTAAGTGCGGCCAGTACAACCAATGTAGCTGGATTTATGAAAATCAAGCACTAACACTCCCAAATGGTTCTGTTCCTAAACTTAAGTACCATGTCAACTGCTCATCAGCAGGAATTATTTACCTAATTATGTGTGACTGCGGCTGCATGTACGAACAGTTATATTCTAATAAAAATGGAAACATGGTGATTCTGATCAGCTTCCATGTAGGATCAGAACATAAGTTTGAAACCAACTGCATCAGGTTTGCGGCCCTTGAAAAAGTATCCCCTAATGTTAGAGAAGGGGATTTTGACAAAAAACTCCTCCAAATTGAAACCAAGTGGATCTACACACTAAAAGCGAACCACTTTCCAGGGTTGAACGATGTGTTCAGCTTTAAACCTATTTTGTAAAAATTGGTTCTCTGTATGGTCTATGTATACTAAGAAGTACCATCCAATTTTGTATGAATTTATTACTCTATTAGCATTTATGTACCTCATCACCTAATTATTTTGTAACTTAACAATTATTGTCTTTATCATGTATATATATTTGTATTACGGTATATTGGTATGTTATCCCTTTTCTTTGTTACTCTACCCTGTGATTAGAAATGTTTCCATTTGTTTTAAGCCATATGGATTTTATTGGTTTGTTATTAGTTATATTTATAGATATATCTATATGTCTAAAAGCCTCCTTAAACCTATGCATACCCTCCTACATGCCTCCATTATTCCACCACCCTTTATATACACATATGTATATTCTCTCTACCATTCTTCACCCTTCCCCATATCATATGAACAATTGATTTGGCAGCAGCCTAAGGTATTTTCTTTACTCTCCCCTTATACACCTAGCTTATTGTTTATTATCTATCTCCTAGCCCTAACGATTTATCCATATTAACCCAGGTATCCCCTATATTTGGGGACCATCTGCATCATCCTTCTCAGGAGGCGTTTATTCACCCTCTGGTGTGGAACTTACTTACCTAATTGAATCACACCTATAGACAATATAAGTCCCTTTTACATTTTCTTTATAATCATACCTTTCATATAGCCTTTATTATACGTGTACCTTCTGTAACATAATCATGCATTAATACTGTTACCATTACCCTAATACAATCATGCCTATTAATATTTTTTTAATTAGTTAATAATCTAATTTATTTTCTTTTTCTACTGTAAATAATTAATATTCACTTTATGTAAACATTATCTATATCTGCTCAACACTACATTCCAATACTATAAATACCCTTCCCTAGGGCTATTACATGAGTTTCAGTAATACCCTACACTGTGATTACTATATGAGCCATTTAATACCTATCCACACATTGATTTACTATTTTTTGAAAACCTCTTTTTGTCTCATTTATTATGTACTTATTGTAAATTCAGATACTGCTATTCACTAATTTTGATGTATTTAATGTAAATTTAGATACTGCTGATCTATCGTTAAAATGTACCCCACCCCTGAGGAAGCCTAAAATGGGCAAAAAAGGTCGGTCTCACGACCGATACGTGTGCGACAATTATTTGTACCAATCTGCAGTGAGTTTAATAGAAGACGTTTGTCTAGTGCCCTTTTGGCCTAAATACTTGGTGTGTAACCAATGTTCACATGACTGAAAGACAGTCTATGTTGTATACATTATATGTATTATGAACAATTATGAATATTATATTGATATTGTTTGATAATTAATTGATATTATTCATAAAAAATATTAAAAGTGAAAATTGTAAAAAAAATCTATAAAATTGGATCTACATCCCAAATGAATGATATGTACTATGCACGATAAACATTTGCATAGCCTATTTTTATTTGCTTAGTCCTTTTGCAGGTGCTGCAGATCTCCTCCTGCCCCATCAGAGTCAGACACAACTGCAATTTTAATTTTCTTAATCTTTTTTTTATAATGATAGGGCACCATTCCCCAAACTGGGAAATTGTTTACATTATTATAACCAGTGTGTTTATACTCGTGCAGTAAAGTATATATTTTCTCTTTTAAAGCCTGATGACTTGCTGGACAGACTTTTTAGTTTTGTTTTTTTGTGTTGTTTATAGCATATTCTATCAATAAAATCTACTTTTTCATAACCCTAGAGTTATAGGAATTGTATTTATTTAAATAATCTATTTCTGTAGCTAAATGGGATGTCTGCTATATAGACATATATATACATATACTGTAACTATGTAATTGCCAGGTGTTCTCGTTTTTCTTTGTTATGAATTACTCATTAAATTTCTATCTTTTTCCTGACAAATGGTCTGAATACTCCACTAGTTGCTATGCTATCCTTCTTTATAGATCTATGTTACTGTATATAAATCCACTTTTCTGCTTTTGTATGCTGACAAGACAAGAATGAAGATAAACTATTAAAATGCTATAGGACCTCTTGCCTGAAGGAACATTCACTCACATTTTCTTAAGCAATTAAACAGCATTTACCAAGCTAAAACCTCTATATGTTATGCTGTCATGAAAAACGGCATCAAGCATATGGATGTTTGTCATTAGAATCTATTTTAACCACCAGATTCCATACGTTGGCTAGTTCTTTAACGTTAGTGCATGTGCACAAAACGTGTGCACAGTACTCCCTCACACACAGTTCATTGAGGCTTTTTAAAAATTCCTTTTTTATACAGCCTTCTTTACTAATATTTGTGCAAACTTCATGTTCAATTGCAGAAACATGCAGAGCAAAACCACCCTGGCTTATATATTCCATGTACCTATGATGTGTCTTATGTGCACACCCATTCCTCCAGTTTGTGGTTCCCACACATAATGAATTCCATGAGCCTAGGGTCTGCTTGTTCAAATGACATTAGTGCATGATTACACGTTACTAAATCAAGCATTTTTTCTCATTTGTTCTTTTATTTGCATCATCATCATTATCACTTTAAATAATTTCAAAAATATTACATGCACCCATTTTTTCAGTCCCTTTTTGAAATGAAACGGTGCAGAATCGCCAACTGTACCGCCAAGTGCTGGGAACCGGAAGTCATAAATCTTTGGGTTACAACAATAGCAATTACCGGAACCTCATGGGGGGTTTTTGGTGACCCTGATTGCAGTATAATCGTTTTGATTACCCAATGAGCCCAGTTACACAGTAAAATAATACTTTCATGCATACTTGTTTTTAATGGCACCAAAATGATCGGAATGTGTATGTATTTTTGCTTTTTAACTTAAAATTAACTTGTTTTTTCCCCCTTAATGTAATTTTTTTTAAAAAAGATAAGCCCCTCCCCGTTTGTCTTTATTGCTGCAGAAGTAAAGACTAAATGAGAGTGCAGAGCTGCTTCAGGCTTTTTTCCTTAATGAAAAAAGTGCTCATGCACAGTAAGATTGATTTTTTTTATTTATAGGAGGATATGTCACCTGATCTCGCACTGATGTAGTGTGTGATCAGGTGACTAAGGCAGAAGGTGGAAGATTCTTGGACATTTCAGTGTCTTGACAGTCCATTTATTTGGAAAGTATTGTAATACATTGTTTTAGGAAGTGTATATAGTTGTATAGGAGCATCTTGCAGTTCTCCTAAATAAAAGGTAAATTCTTTGAATAACAAACAGATTGTGATGTCCCTTCTGGTGGATAGTAGAATGTTAGTGCCCAAAGGCACAACATTTGTGTTAGAGCCAAGGGGGGAGGTAGATTAAAGCTCACAGACACAGCATCCATTCTGGCCTCAAAAGGTGAGGGATGGCCAGACCCAGCAGGAAGTAAGGCTTGCATCTACTGCATCCATACTGGAGCCATGAGGCAGAGGATGGTAAGCCTAACAGGTACAACATATACCCAAGATCCAAAGGGCAGCATCTATAGGTGAATCAAGGGAATGGGATAGTAAGCCTTTCAGGCACAACATTTACACTAGACCCACAGGCAGATGATCTATATAGAACCCTATATAGAATCTATAGGGAGCAAGATATAGTAAGGCTTAAAGGCTGAGAAACTAAACATGACTTTAGAGGTTGGAGATAGGATAGTCAAATGTGATACTAAGGCTCACAGGCACAGCATCTTTATTGGACTCAACAGGCAGAAAACAGTAAGGCTCACAGGTGAAGCATCCATAGAGGGCCTAAATGGCAGGGATGGAAAAACCCAAAGGTACACTAACACTCTATCCAATACTAAAAGAAGAAATTACCATATGTGGGATACGGCTCATATTCTTCATATATTGTAAATATCCTATTATAAAATATTTTCATCATGCAGCATTCTTTGTTATGAGCCTTTTGTGCCCCATTGGGCATGCTTCTGCTTGGTCTTGCTTGTGGAGCAACAAAATTATTTCTATTTAATTCTGTCCATTACAACAAATCAAATCTTCGCCCTAGTGAAAGAAATATGTAAAAAATTAATGCTTCTGAAACATAAAATCCTAAAGGAGAAAAATTGTTAATATCATGACTTGACTAGATCAGCGTGCTCTACCTTTGTGTTATGCTTTACAAGCAGTGAAAGACTTAGCTGTAATGAAGCCCTGATCACAGATTAAAGCAGGACCCCTCTCTTGGATACTTTACTAGTTCAACAAACTTTTCATACATCATTCCAAGTGAGTTATTACAGTTGTTAAAAAATCATCTACAGTATGTGGGAAGTTTAAAGTGTTTTAAACTTTACACTAAATTACCCCATCAATGAATGAACCAGCACATGTATTACATTTTTTATTTATTTTTCTATATTTATGTGACACCATGCTGAACAAATCCTTTACCACTGAGTGGGGTCATATGCCACAAATGAAAATCTAGCTTCAGATGAATCAGTTTGTTCATTACTAATCATGGCTCCCAATTATTCAACAAGTCTTCTTTCTCCTTATCACTAAGCAATTACAGCTGCAAGAAAACATAACTCTCAAGGGCTTCCCACTGACCAATTCAAGACAGCATATCATTGTGAACCACTAATTTACTGACCGCTTACAATGTTTTCTGCCTGCATTGTTTACGTGGGTTGGTTTCAGTTTTTGGCAAACTACTATTCTGGCAAAGATCCTGCAAGCTGCAATAATTATTCTTTGAACGACAATTCGAGAGGTGGGGGATAAAGCACTGTGTGTAAGAATAGCACTGCATAGAAATCAAACAACAAATGATTACAATATAAGGTTAAGAAGATAAAATATTGTATAGAATTCATACCTGATTTTTTTTGTATGTTGCTGCATTTTATGTTAAGACTACCTGTAATTATTCATTATAATGCCTTAATAATGTTGTATTGTACATCTAACTAACGAGTAGTAAATACATTGGCAGAATCAGGGTCCCTTAAGAATAATTTAACATTTCTTCCTCCCATGTGCCTTCCATCAGCAGTCAAGGTTTGTATAACACTATACCTGGAATATCCTAACCCCCAGCATTATAGTGTGTATCTATGCATGAATTTTGTGTCCATAATAAAACGCTTTGCTTTCTTCACTTTCACTGTGGATTAAGAGATTTTTTTTTTTTGATCTTTGGATGGACATGTGAAAAGTTAGAACATCTGTTTTAAATTCTGTGTCTGTTGAGGATAGGTTTGTAGGATAGGATTTAAAAAAAAAAGATTTTGGGCTCGTTCACAACACACATGAGGCTCAATTTGAAAAGCTTTAACACAACACATGAATATGGCTTTGTAATTTAATTACCTCAAAAATAACTTTAAAAATAGGTAAACCTATACTAGTGTGTTAGCCTTGTGAATTGAGCCTAATATATCAGACATACTAATGTAACATGGTAATGTAATGTGCATTTGTGTTGCGGTGCGTTGCCATTAATTGGTAAAGGCAATTAAAATGTTTGTGTTGCAGTGCATCACTTTGTGGTGTGAATAAGCTTCTTTTTTTCAAAAGTTGAGCCTAAAGTTTATAAAATGAACATTTTCTGCTGTAGCCCTTTAACAAACAGCCACAAAATCTAAATAGATTTAGGAGGCAGGTGAAGTTTGAAAATATAGGTCTGGATTATTTAGCTAACACTATATGAAGCACATCCAATATTACAGTAGGTATAGCAGATTTCTAGGCTTCTTTTAAAGTAGATACTCTCTTCTGTTTTTTTGCTGTTAATGAAAGCAATTCTTCTTGAAAGTGCTGTGATAGCTGCTAACCTGTTTTAGGTGATTTGATAAAGTGCAGCTTTTACCTGAACACAGTTCTCTTGTGCTCTGTTGCCTCTTTTAGTGAATACGCCATGAAAGCTTTCCCAGAGTCGGCACAAGCCTTATGGGACTTCTTAGAGTGCCTATTACTGACTTCACATCTTCCTATCTTTTATTGCTAATCACCTGCCTAGCAAGTGCAAAACTTTCAGGTTCAAAATGTTCTATACTGAAATAACTGTAAATAAAACTTATTTTGCTAATGCTTTTCTCTAATCTTGGCTTACTCAAGAATACATTCTATTTACCTATTTAGGGTATTTTATGTTGTTTGTCTTGTGCATGTCTATTTAATGGTTCATGAATCTGAGTGCTTGGTCATTGGTGTGGGAGACTAGGATGTAGTTCTACCTTGGTCATATAGCACCTGCTCCTAAGCAGCACATTCTTGTCTCTACTTCTGGAAGTGATAAGAAATGCACAGTTCTTATGCATATGGTGGGCATATGTCTCCCCTTTGTCCTTCATGATATTATTGGTGCTTGTCATTTGGACCATAAGCACCCAGAGCAATCACATGGACATGCAAATTATCTGATCTTTCTCTTTTAGTACCTGGTGGCTGATTGGAAATTAAATATGTGTTGCTGGGGACAAGGAAAGACATGTGAACCTGTTACTTTGCCCTATATGGGCAAAGCACAGACTGTATAGTAAATAAATTGCAGTATATATTATTTCAGACTTATTCAAATAAAAAAATCAGACATTTTTTAAATACTTCCCGTCCTGTAAATGCAACAAGAAATAAGAGGAAAGTATTCCAAAATGATGGACATCCCCTCTCGAACCGTTGTCATCTGAACAAGTGTCCTCATTGAAAGATTTCCCCATGAAATGATGATGATTATACTGATGAGGTCTGATCTGTGTTAGGACTTTATTTATTTCTAAGAAAATATTTGGAGCTTGGATTACATTATAAAGCCTGGAGCATTTTGGTAATGTCAACAAAAAAAAAACCTTAGTCATATTTAGGTTTATTTTGGGTTCATCATTATAATAGTACACATACATTTACCAGAGGGAAGGCCAGGAGTCCTAGTAGGTGGTTTCAAGTGTGGCATATGATTATTTTGGGCAAGGCACTTAGAATGATGGCTGGAGACAGTGCACATGTTAAGCACAGTTAAACAATCAATGCTACTGGATCAGTCTGGGCTTCTGTAAAGGATCACTGTTGATTCACCTTGCAAAGCACATTTCATTTGCAACTGGGTGTTTGGAAAGCTGCCATGTAATTGTAAAATACCATAATGGAACATAATAGCCAATGATTGGGTTTGAAAGAAAATAGTTCCAGCCTACCTGAGATCTGGCCATTAGAATTATTTCATCTACAGTTTTCAGTCAAAAAACAAGTATAGGGGCTGCAATTACATTTTTTTTGTGATAATGCAAAGTACCTGGCTGTGTGTGACTTAAGTGCTTTTGAGTCATAGGCGCAGCTTGAGTGTAACCATTCCCTAACCCCCATACCTGTTGTAGGCCAGTGACTCACTGAAGCCAAAACATTAACATGACAGCCAGGGAACTAACATTCTACAAAGAAGAGTTCAGCAATTACAGTCTTCCTTTTTTCTGTATGATGGAAATCCTTCAAATAACGATAGGCGTGCTTGCATGAGAACTCTGACATTAAATCTACACTTATTATTATTCTGTTGAATGTTTTTAGAGTTAGGTTACCCCCAAGGCTTTCAGTACAGGTGCCTAGGTAAAGCAAGCTTGCAAGTCTGTGGTCCCTTTACCTTAAATGACACCAATTGCCTCTCTTGCATAGCAACATTTTCTCATTCTGAAATGCACCAAAGCATTGATTCGTGTCTTTTTACACAGTGATATTTTCTCATCTTAAAAAGCACCAAACTACTGAAGACACATCAAAGTGTACTCTGCTTATTCCACAGTTCACTGTTAAGCAGCTATGTTCCAATTAAACTGTTAATTGCATAGCCCATAAGTGTTGTTTTCAGATTGGATTTTTTTTTCTTTCAGTTACCAGTTAATCACTGTATACTATTCACTGAACTGTAGCTTCCCATAGACGCCTCCATTCATTAATCCCCAAAACCAGACTTTTTTCCCACACAATTATAGTCAGCTGAAAGAAAAGCATTACATCTGAAATGTATTTTTATTATTTACCCCTAACTGGCAACCTAAAAGTAGTCCTTAAACCGAAATTAAACTCTAAGTTAATAAAAACACATCAACACTTTCCTTTCTATGTTATACAAGTATTTTCAATATTTACACTGTTTACACAGCGTCTTCTTGTACTTTAGCTTAGCGCACTGTCATTTTGAAAACAGTTGAAGGAGGCTGCTTTGTTGCACTCGTTGTCCTCCAACACTGGGCCTGATTTATTAAAGTTCTTCAATACTGGAGAAGATAAACTATTATGGGAGAACCTGGCTGATCTAGCAAACCTAGAACAGATCTGGTTCAGGATTCAAAGTATTTTACAACTAACATCAAATGGGTTTGAGAAATTCCATTCCAAGTTTGCTGGGTCACTTAGGTTATACCTTAGGTTAGGTTATATTTACAAACTTGTACGTGTGCCTCTGTTTCCAAAAATGTGCATTCACACTAAACAAAGATAAATTTCCAACTTTGCCTGCGTGACTCAGAATGTTTCAAAGAACACTAATATCTTACATATCTTCATTGTATGTGAAACATAAGAGGAATAATGACCATAAGGAGACCAATTATATGATACCAGGTAATCCTGACTTGTGCCCAGCCTCAGATAAAGGCAATATTGCAAAAGAAAGAGGAAAAAAGGGGAAGCTTTTGAAGTGGCACTAAGATTATATTAAAAAATGTATTATTTATTGTACTACAAATGATATAAAAAGCTCATTCAAAGGACAATTCATGTGTCATATAAAAATATGAAACGTCTTAACAGGAGTAATAAATGGATCTTTAACTCAAATAGTCCAAAAAATGCTTGATCCTGTATGCCTAAATCTCCTTTCTCCTGACGCATTTCGCCCCTTAGGGCTTCTTTAGGGGATACGAAGAATAAATTGGCAACTGTAAAAGAATTAATATGTATTAAAGCTGGAACAGGATGATTTCATATATCTCAGCATAAAGTCCAAAAAAACTATAACATGACAATTTACATACATTGCACAGATGATCATAAAGTCAGTTGTACAAATAGCAACTGAACAAAATAGCAATAACACATTTCCTATTGAAGAAGTTGGTTTCCACTAAGTATTAAAGGAAGTTGCACTTACAGTTCAGACTTGAGTTCTTTTCCTAATAAATTAGGTTTCTTAAAAGCAAACGTAGAGACATTTTTTGTTCAATCAGCCACCTTATGGATTAGGGTAACAATTAGCACACTGATCGTGTACTTTTTATACAGATATATTATAAAAATTTGATGAAAAGATGTCAAAGCCACTTACTTTAGATTAGTGTCACACTTAAAAAACTTCATCAATTCTCCAAAAAATAGATGAAACTTGCGTAGACTATCAGTCTATATCATAATATTTTAAAACATTAAAATCAATCTTCTTGAGTCTCTATACGAGAATGATATTAAAATTTAACAGATTTGTAAGGAGGTTCAAAACACTAAAAAGATTACCTGGTTGGTTTATTAGAAGAGATATCACAATCAATATTCTCTAACTTGAAGCAAGGTATAAACGCTATTGATATACTGCATCCAAGATCAGGTAAAGTATTACAGGAGCTGTACCACCAGGTACTTGAATTGCCTGGAAGCAGTCAGAATGTATAAAGTAAATACATCAAGTATATATTGTGCCAGATCTGTTTCCCATTAGGAGTATAAAAATAAACCTTACTTACAGATGAGAAGAAAAGAAAGGAAGTCCCATCAGCAGCAAGACAGATCAAATAATTGCTGCTGCTGTGTACAGGGTGTCCTTTTATTTGAAAATAAATGCGCCGTTTCAGTCCATTGCGTGACTGCGCATGTGCAGTTCATGTAGATTCAGTCGGATACGTAGAAAGTGTGTTCATCAAGATCTCTCAAGATCTCGGTATTCGGAGATATGGGTATGATAATAGGACGGCGGAGAGCTTCCGCCCTTTTTCTTTTAGGGGCATGTTTTTGTATTGTTAAAAATAACGATATAGGGGACAGAATTCAATAGCTTTAACCCCCTAACCGCTAAGCCCGTAATTTCTCGCACTAAATATTTTTGCTCTTTTGGTTAACCCCGTATTTTTTCGCCTACACTAAAATCCCCACTTACCTGGTCCCGCTGTGCTAATCCAGCGTCGGTTCCGTGTTCCAGCGTCGGGTCCATGTTCCAGCGTCGTCCTCCAGCGTCGGGTGTCCCTCTCCTTAAAAGAAAAAGCCGGCCGGCTTAGAGGAGAAAGCCAGCTGGCTTTCTTTTCTAAGCCAGCCGGCTTCCTCTCCTTCCTCTCCCTGTCCCTATCCCTGTGCCTGTCACTGTCACTGTCCAGCGTCGATCGCTGGACAAAAAAAAAAAAAAATACTCACCTTCTTCCTCCGCTCCTCCGGACACGTCTTGTGTCTTCTGTGTTCAGCCGGCGAGTGCAGAGACTTTTTTTAGTTTTTTTTAAAGATTTTTTTTTTTATGTTTTTTTTATGTTTTATAAAAAAAAAATTTAATTATTAAATTTATAAAATTTTGGATATATTTTGGTGAGTTATGCGGTAATTCGGTGAATTAGAGCCTACAATCCCAAAAAAATTTCCATTCAAAAAATGTAACACTTTTTGCATGGAAGTTTGGAAAGAATTAGAATACCCGGCATTTGCGTACGCGTCCCTCGGCGATTCCTGATGATGCGCGTGCGTGCGCCCGTCGATGAGGGTCGTAGCGGAAAATTCAAATTTTTTGTATTGGATTTAATACAAAGTCCTGTATCCAATCCAATACAAAATAATAGAAAATATATTTATGTGGTTTTGTCTATAGGTATGTGACGGACACTAGGGAGGTGTTTTAGAAAAATATATTACTATACATTATACCGAATTATCGCATTTTCAGTATTTTTCATTTATTTATGTGTTCTTGTTTAAGCTGATTTTTGTGTTTTTCCTTTAATTTTATTAAAAGTTTTTTTTTTTTTTTACATGATTTTGTGTTTCAAACATTTTTTATATTCATGATATCTACTAGAACCCTATTCGGACATATTTCTGTAAGTTACAGGTCTACAATTTAAAAAAAAAAATTTCATGAAAACCTGTGACGCTTTTGGAACAGAAATCTAGAAATCAGTGTAACGCTCAGGTGGTTAAAGAACTTTGTTTATTTTTTGCTCAATAAGAGCATTGAAAAGTGCGGATAACTGGTATTTTCGCATAATTTTGTTAAAATTTTTTGCTCTCATCCAACCCACCTGATAGGTGAGGAGAAGACGAATCATCCTTTCCCCATAGCCGCGTCCTAGGAAGGGGGGAAACTGATCCTGTGCCTAAATGGGGAACAGGTATGCAGCTAGTGCCTAAGAGATGGCACAAGTGCGTTTCAGAGTCCAAAATAGGGATGCCTTCCATCTCCCGTAGGTGCATAGAAACGGAATCAGACTATTATTACTAGTATGTGTTAATGTGTTACAATTTAAAAATACTTAAAATTTTGCAAAGTGTTCTGAGAGCAAAAATGGAAACTAGATAAGGAAGCCAAATTTTTTTACGTATTTTGACCAATAATATACAAAAGTTATTATTTATGAATACATACAGACTAATTGATGCATCTAATGACAAAAGGAATTTATTCAACTGCTAAGTTACAGATAATATGACATGTTATAAGTATATAAAATGATAAATAATTTTTAGTGCATATACAAAAGCAATTATTTATGCTAACCTAGCTTTTTCCAGGAATGATTTGAATGATACAACATCATTAAGACCCGGAGGGTTTAAATCCATTAAGGGTTTAAATCCATCTAGTCTCAGATTTAAGAAGAGTAATTTATAATATCTATATTTCCTCCCCTAGGATTGGAAAGGATTCTTTCCAGTACTGAAAATAAAATAGCTTTAGAATTGAAATTATGTACCATGCCTACGTAATGACTCACAGGGGTGATCATTTTCCCTGTATTTATATAATAAAGATGGTCATACATTTGTTTGTTCAGAGCTCTTTTCGTTTTTCCTTTATAAAAATACCCCCACATACAAGTAATCAGGTATATAACACCAGAGGTATTGCAGTCAATGTGATGTTTAACAGTGTGCCATTTCTTATTTGGTAGTATGAAACTAGTCTGTTCGTTGAGCCAAGGGCACTGCAAGCATTTGCCACATATCACAGTGCCCAGCTCAACAACTGGCCATTTTGAAAGGTCTAGTGGTTCTTCTAGTGGTTCCATAAAGTTGCTATGTACCAGGGTGTTTTTGAAATCTGACTATTCTGTACCGTTTCTTCCTAATCTAAAATACTGGCTCAACAGGATGCTTTTCTTTAACGGAAGAAGGTGGGCACTTTTCATATGTAGTATTGTATTACCTGCAGTTCTTTTCCTGTAGAGTGTGGTGTTTACATTCCCATTGTCCGTAGATACTGTACAAAAACGGTATCTGTTTATTATCCTAGAACATAGTAAATTTTAAATTCTATTAGTTTTGTTGTAGGCTCAGCTCCAACACAAATTAATAGGATATCGTTAATATATCTTTTGAATGCTAGTATCAATGATCTATATGTACTCATCTTTGAATTTACAAACAACTTATTTTCCCAATCTTCTAATTAGAGATTAGCATATGATGGGGCACATCGTGTGCCCATTGCCACGCCTTGTGTTTAAAGATAGTAATTGTTTTTAAATACAAATATATTTCTTGTAAGTATGTATTTCAAAACAGAACAAATGAATCCATTAAAAGCTAGATTGGTGGAATAAACTTGATCTAAGGCTGTTCGAATGACCTCAAGACCCTTTTCATAGGGAATACTACTATACAATGCCTCAACGTCAATAGTAACAAGTATAGCGTTTGATGGTAGTTGTAGTTGAGATAGAAATCTGAGCAGGTCTAAGGTATCCTTCAAGTATGATGGAAGACTGACAACTAGAGGTCAAAGATATATATCGACTACCTCACTGGCATTGGATGAAATCGAACCCTTTGCCAGAAATATTTGGTCTACCGGAAGGGTTTTCAAGATTTTTGTGTATTTTTGGTAACGAGTAAAAAGTAGGTATTAAAGTATATTTTGTATATAAGTAGTTGGCATGTTGTTGTCAGTGATCTTTCTTTAATACGTAGTGAAAACCAACTTCTTCAATAGGAAATGTGTAGTTGCTATTTTGTTGAATTGCTACAACTGACTTGATGATCATCTGTGCAATGTATGTATAATATTATGTTATGGTTTTTTTGGACTTTATGCAGAGATTTATGAAATCATCACGTTACATCTAACATATTATTTTACACTTGCCAATTCGTTCTTCGTATCCCCTGAGGAAGGCCCTGATTTATTAAAGTTCTCCAAGGCTGGAGAGAATACATTTTCAGCAGATAAGCTGAGTATTTGAGCAAACCTGGAATGGATTTCCTAAAATCAAGCTATTTGTTAGCAAATGTTTTCAATCCTGGACAAGATCTATTCCAGGTTTGCTCAATCACCCAGCTTCACTCATAGAAGTGTATTCTCTCTAGCCTTGGAGAACTTTAATAAATCAGTGCTAAAAGCTCACTTATTACTCTTGTTAAGATGTTTCATATGACACATGAATCATCCCTTGAATTAGCTTTTTTATATATTTTGTAGTACAATAAAGTAGTAATTTTTTAATATTCTCTTAGAGCCACTTCAAAACCCTCCCCTTTATTCCTCTTTTTCCAATATCTTCATTGTAAACTATGTGAGTGCTCATGATAACAGGTTGTGGGTTGAGTTATTGCAAGGCCTGGTAGCAGAGAGCATACATCAAAAAAATTGTTTATTAAGCAGATTTCAGTGCCATAAATCACCATACGCTTCTGTGCCATCGGCAGGAGGGATCACAACAAAATGAAAGGAAGTAAAAAATGACTTTATTAACCTAAACTGTGTTGTAATGTTTAGCTTTGGAGACTAGATTACATGTATAATTCCACAGAAAATCCCAAAATTCAGTAAGAGATGCAAAGTAAGCAGTTCTATACCTATGCCTTTCTTTTTTGGGGTTCAGTATTAAATAGCTATAACATACCTGTTTTAGACAACATGCTGCTTTTATAAGCTCTACACAATAAATGTGCCTTTACAAGTAAAGTAACTTCATGCTTATTGAAATAATTCATGCTAAAACACATTTTGCTATTCATTACCACAATGACAAAATAACACATGTTATTGAACAGTAAAATCCAGAAAAGATGTGTATGAGACCTTGTAAATTTAACATCAGCAGAAGTTAAAGGAATATGCAAATTGATAGCAATCTAATGTTATTCAATGTTTAATCAGTAAATGTTTGAATGCTTAAGATGTATTAATACTGTTTAACAATTTGATAAAGAACTTACATACTAATCCTAATTGGAAACATAACAAACAGCTTAGTGAAAATTGGCAATAAAAAAGCTACCTAAGCTACCTATTGCTTGTGAATTCCATGGTATGGAACATTTTCTGTATGTATGGAATGTTCTTTATATCTATCAAGCTTTATTATCCTGTATTTTATCAGGAAGAATAAATATCTTAGGCCATGACAGTACTGATGGAGAAATATGTTTTCTGGGCTTTAATCAATTTACCTGTGTGGTTTCCTGTAAGAGGAATAAATCATTACTATAAAATCACTGACAGAGCACTCTTTATACATTCCATTTCACATCATGTATTAGTGAAGTGATATGCCCTCAGCTTCTTCACAGAAAAAAGATAAGCACATTCTGATGATCCCAATGACCGCTCAATAATATTGGTTAGTGTGCCTCTCACTAATACATGGTGTCAGCTTTTTCTCTGAATCTCCAATGCTTTTTGGAATGATTTTTTTTAGCAATACCTTATGAGATCCCCTCTTAACAATTTTGCAGGATGAAAGCATCTGTTGTCGCTCTCTGAATTTATTAGTCATTAAAACAAACTCCTAGCCAGAAGTTGAAATTTCCTTTTAATGTTTGAACATATTTAAAAAAGCAATTATTTTTTTGGGACTATTAGCTGATAGTGTGCTAAATAAAAAATACAGCACAGTACAATGAAGATCTCTTCCATAAAGTCCAACTTCCCTTATTTTCCATCAAATACAATTTCAGTGAATACAATAGTAGTAAGAGGCACATTAGCTTAGATATATACTGGATAAATGAGCATGCTATTTAGATGTTTCAACTAGACATTTCTTTTGGCAGAATCAGTACAAAGTACAAATGTTGAGAAATGTAAAAAAATAAAATATGAAAATCATTGTACATTTGCATATTTAGGAAAAAAAAATCCATAAAAAAAAACTATAGGCACTACAATTTGTCAAACTAGTTAATTGGCTACTTCTAGCAAAATACTTTGGGAGTCAGTGACCTGGAACAAGCAAGCAGATTTGAAAGTTAAAGTGAAATCCCAGTAGGCATATTTGATCTAGGCATATCATTTTAAAGCTATGAGTTGAGTATTGGAGACCTAGGTAGCTGGTAAGGCCAGTGATGGTTCCCTATACAGTCAGTCTGATTTAATAAATCTCTCCATCACTGGAAAAGGTAGAATACCATGGGAGAACCTTGGTGATTCATGAAACCTGGACTGTATTTGTTAAAATGAATTGCCATTAGTTGGCAAATGTTTTCTGTCCTTGACCAGATCTATTCTAGGCTATATGGATCACCTGAACTCTCTAATATTAATCTATCTTCTCTAGTCTTTAATAAATCAGAGCTTTAATAAATCAGGCTCAGTGTTTCTGTATGGGTTTTTTAACTGTCACATTGCTCCTCAAACTTGGTCAACTGTCAAAATGTATTTATTTTTCTGCAGTACATATCTTTTGTGAACTTCTTTAGGCCAACAAGAACATTTTTGTCAGTGGTATATAGGTGTACATGTTTGAAGTGTTATATGAAAGATGGTATTTCCAACATTCCTTTATATGTGCACATTCCTTGTTTATCTTACAGCTAACGGTATGCTTTCTATATACATACATATATTATAAATATACATTCTATATACATATATTATGGTAATATATATATATACATATATATGTATATTTCGATAACAACAAGTTGGCTTAACATGTTTTTGCAAAATAATTATTACTTCCAATTATGTCTGCATTTTTATAAAGAGTGGCACAAATTATCATAGCTACCAAATTGTACAAAGAGACACACAATTTAGTCCCAAGTAAGTCAGATAAATGCACAGCCCCATTTACATCATGATAAAAGATGAAGTGGTTATTGTGTACAAGTGACAAGAAGATGACCATTTTTTTTGCATAGAATTTATTTTTACACTTTATGTTACTTTTATCTTGTAAGCAAAAAGCTGGTTATAAGACCGCTTTATATTTTCCAGCAAAAATTAATAATATGACTTCGTCCTTAGGAGAAAACTATTTAATGAGTTTGTCTCAGGTATATCAGTTACTACATTTCCAGTAGATGTCTACAATTGGATATTCTCCAGCAGACATTAGCTGAAAATACCATGATAAAACGAAACATTACCAACATAATATGTGACCACATGCTTCCATTTTCTGGTAATGAATAACTTAAAACCTAAATGCATTCCAAAGTATTACACAACAAAATATACTTTTTCAATTATAAGATTTAGGAGTGAACAGTTAGACTGCAACAGTATTAAAGGGCAAGGTGAAGTTGTCACAGTGTGTTATTAGTAAGATATTTTACTACCTCACCATATCATAAGTCCAAGTGTTTTTTTTTCTTTTGGACAGAATAATAAAGCGTTTGAAGTGCAATAACTTTTTTATTTACATATTTTTTAATTGATAGTTAAAGTGCTATTTTTTCCATTGAGTTGTACAAAGTAAAAAACAAATATCAGTGCATGAGAAATGAAACAACGTAAATGTTGGAGTGAGTTATTCAGACATTGTAACATCAACATACAGCAATTACAACCTTTTTGGAGTCCCTTCATATTTTTATATCTAATGCATTGGTCCCAATTTATTTCAGCTTCCCAAGACTAGAGAGTATACACTTCAATCAGTGAAGCTGGGTGATCCAGCAAACCTGGAAGGGATTTTCTAAAGGTCATTTGCTATTTGTTAGCAAATATTTTCAATCCTGGATCAGATCCATTCCAGGTTTCCTGGATCACCCAAATTCAATGGCCCTGATTCATCAATGAAATCCGCGCTCGCTGGTTGCGCGTACTTTCGCGCTTCCAGCGAGCCGGTTTCTCGCGGTCCGGAGTCGAGTGCGCTCGTACACTTGCCTCCTCACTGCCAGCCGGATAATAATGAGCAATAGGGGTCGCGAATCTGCCAATTAAGGCGATTAGATTTCAGCTGTGCGATTAAGGAGGATCTGTTAAGCTTACTGGTGAGATCATAGCAATTAATTAGCGCACACCTGCTCTCTGTTCTGTGCGTATCTACAGTCCTTTACAGGTCAATTAGAATCTTTATTGCTTCATCTTCTTTTGGGTAAGTAATACTTTTTTAGGTTATATTGTACTCATTCACAAAATAATTAATTAATTGTTACATTTGTTGCACTATTTTTATACTTGGTTTGCTTTGCAACACTGCAAACTAATTGAGATCAAGCTGTATATATACTAGTAAGCACTTCATAATATCTCATCTCACAATAGTATGAATTGTAAAAAATTCTCACCAAGCATTTGTGATCTAATTAAAATATCATTGTAGTTTGGCTTGATATATGTAGAGGAGTTGAACTCGGTTAACTCTTGCCTAACAGGAAAGAAATAAGTGATTTAAAAATATGCTTTTTTCTTAGAGCACATAAATGTTTAAAACATTCAAACAGCGCAAACATTTTTTTTTAGGGCTAAGTAATATGTGTGCCATTAGAAAGAATGATTTTTTAGGCGAACAGTGGCTTTTAATGCAAGCTCGCTAGTGTAAAGCTGCCGGAGATGCGCGGCTCCGGCCGCAAGCTCATTCAGTTGCTGAATTGCGCGACGACTTCCGATTTCGAAAGGCGAATACGAATGCGCGAGCGAGCGTCTGATTTTGCTTGATGAATTAGGGCCAATGAGTATATTCTCTCCAGCCTTGGAGAGCTTTATTAAATCAGGCCCATTGCTGGAATTAAAAATGTTTCATGAAAACCCCTGTCAACATAGGTGTGAAGAGTAATCCCAACAATCATGCAGCAATCAAACAAATACCAATAAAATACTTAGATAATTATCTTTTGTATCTGTATCCTCATAAAGAAGATTCCCTTTTGGTTTTCCCCAGGTAACAGATGTAGCTACTTTGGGGACCCAACATTTACATTTTTGGTTTATGTGTTTTTTCCTATTTAAAATGTCATTACTGTAATGAAGTAAGCTGCCTTAACTACACCTGTTTCACCATATTTAATTTAAGCTGCATTCACTTTGACTCTAATGGCAAGTAAAGTGGTTTTGCCATGCCAATTAAAAGTTTGTGTAGACAGGCACTATGTTAGAGCTATTTCAAGTATATTCCAGGTATGTTGTACATTTTGGCTTCCTCACAGCAGTAAACGGCACCGACAGTTGGGACATTAGAACAGGGGAGGTAATGAACTGTTCAGTGCTGTCCACTTTAAATGTAAAAACAAGGTGCCAACTGCTGGAAACTGCTGTTCTCACCACTTTTCTAAACAAGCCATTCGAGTGGACATGTCACTGAGAGACAATGGGCCTGATATAATAATGCGCTCCAAGGCTGGAGAGAATACACTTTCATCAGTGAAGCTGGGTGATACAGAAAACCTGGAATGGATTTCCTAAAAGTCATTAGCTATTTGTTAGTAAATGTTTTCAATACTCGACCAGATCCATTCCAGGTTTGCTGGATCACCCAGCTTCACTAATGAAAGTATATTCTCTCCAGCCTTGGAGAACTTTATTAAATCAGGGCCAATGGGTCTGATTTCCAAGACTGGAGAAGGTAGATTATCATAGGAAAACCTGGGTAAACAAGCAAGCCTGGAATAGATTTATTAAAAAAACATTTCCTATTAGTTGCCACATGTTTTCAATGCTGGACCAGATTATTTCCCGGTTGGCTTGATCACCTAGGTTCACCCACGATAGACTATTTTCTCCAGTCTTGAAGAGCTTTAATAATTCACACTCAATGTAAGCTACCATCATTAAGCTCATTCTAAAGAATGCTGTTTGCCCGGTTGTAAGCTGTTCTTTTGGTGTCTGTAGTTTCAGTCACACCTAAAACATTTATACCTGTAGGGCATGTTGAGTGACAATTACGGGTCATTCTGGGTCAGTGATTTAGAGAGAATTAAAGGGATCATTAAAGGATCAAAACACCAAGGAAGATGTAAACCAAATCAGAAATGGTAATTTATTCATGAAAGATCTACATGAAAGCAGAACCAACTTGGGTTTGGTAAATAATACATTTATATCTAAAAACCTGGTGAATACTGAACTGTCATTTTCATTGCTTTGATGTAAATTATCACACTGTGAGTGATTTGAAAGTAACATGCGATCTAGAAATGTATTTTTAAAAACTACAGTATGCATGTGCATGTTTGCACAGATGTAAAACCAGAATGTGGGCATCCCTTCATGATTTTCCAATTGACAACATTGATTATTTTGAAATGCTGCAATGAAATTAACTCCCTTTGAACCATGTGGAGAATTCTCCCTACATTGGAAATGTATTTTTAGGTATCCCTTTCTGCTATCACAGTATCCTTGTACCAATATTCTCTTTTTGGATGGTAATATATATTTAATGTATATTTTTAAATAAAAACCTGCTTTTCTCTTAGTCTCATGTTTTTACTTTTTTTTTTTACATATGTAGCAATGTAGTAATTTCAATGCCTGTTTATGCATTAATGTATTCTATGATAATTATTGCAGTGTGTGTTTTGCCATGTTCCAAGGTGGCTGCTGTGCCATCGGCACTTTGGGGATGAGGTCATCAGTACTGACCTAGCCTGGGGCAGGGATTCTTGGGTAAGCCCTTGAGAAGGACATGCTCTGGAGAGTGAGAAACTCAGATTCTGTTGCATGCGGAGAGAAAGTAAAACTTCAGACTGTAAGTTATGGCACAATCCTCTCACTGAGACATACAGAAAGGACTTTACCATGTTTACACTGCTGCTCTTGGAAGATTGCAAAGTTTGATGTTACACTGGATTTTATATGTTGTTACTATTCAATACAGAGCCCCTGATTCATCAATAAAATCCGCGCTCGCTGGAAGCGCGAAAGTACGCGCGGCCAGCGATCGCGGTTTACCGCGG